>NC_132882.1:8374127-8616627 GCF_030463535.1 Salminus brasiliensis | reverse complement strand
CTAACTGTGCGGTGCGGGGGTATGACCCGGGGTTATTACCACTCATCAGCATCACAGCCCTGTCCCTCTTTGAAGATGTCGCTTCAGCAGAGGCAGACAGCCAGTCCGGCCTGCCAAACGCAGTTCAGGGGTTAATTGGGGGTAGTTGGTATATATATATTTTTTTGCCTCTGCAGACCAGCCGCTGTACACCCAGTGTGTTCCCGCAACTCAGACTGATGTGTACCCTAATTTATCTTCTAATTTATATTATTAATATTCCGATATAAAGTCCTGGAAGAGCGGCGCTGAAGGAGGCACAGCGACCTCGTCTAATTTTATAGCGCCCGTGGCGACGTCTCACTCTCCGCCATGAACACACACTGGCCGAGCTGGTTAATTGAAGGGAGAGCTGCGGTGCGTCTCCCTGGCTGGCGTGTGTAATTATTTCAGCCTGCCAGCCTTCGCTCTGCCTGTCCGTCCATCCGTCTGTCTGCCTACCCGTCTGTCTATCCGAGCAGGCATGCATCACTGTATGTGCCCTCTCTCCCCTCTCTTATCTCTCTCCCTCTGTATTGTCCCTTCTTTCTCATCCATCTATTTCTCTCGCCCTTCTCGCTCCATGTCTCCCCTTTACATCTCTCCTCCTCTCTTTCCCTCCACTCCTCTCACTCTATCTCCCTTTTCCTCCTCTCTCTATCTGTCCCCTTATTCTCTTCCCCTTTTCTCTCTCTCACTGTTTCTTGCCTCATCTCTCTGCTAGTCAATCCCTCTCTCTCCCTTCCCTTCTCTTTCTATCCCTCCCATTTCCAGGTGGACATGGGCTCTGAGTGGGCTTGTACATGCGTTTGTACTGGGACCCAGTTAGGCTTCCCAAATGGGCCTCGTTGATATAGCCCCTAAATCTCACATGGGTTCAATCTAGGCCCCGTATGCAGTGTACAACCCAGATGGGGCCATGCTTAACCCCTCCTGGTCCCATCAATGACCCTGGTGGGCATCCATATGTGGGGCCTACGTGAAACCCAAGGATAAAACATTCTGGTTCCCAGTTGGGCTACTCACACGGCCCCAACATGGACACGTGGGGCCCATGTTTATTGGACAGAGCCAGTTAACTACTATTTCTGACTCTGTACAGTTTATATATAAGACCCTGTGAATCTGCACAAATTTGTGCAAACTTACTGTACACACACACACACACACACACACTCACACACTTACCATTCTTCCAAAAGTAGGGAAATGACCCAGTGAGTATAACAATGTCAGAAGGTTGACCTCCTGACTGCAGTCACATACATCACCCAACAGAAGCATTTAGACTGTCCACACTAGCCTATCGGTCAGTGCCTGTCCCTCCCTCTGACCTTTGGAGCCTCCACATAAGTGCGCACCCACATAAACACAGGCCAACGCCTCTTCCGCACACACACACATTTAGCTAGTTCTACTGTCACACTGATTTATTTGAAGGAATACCTTTTCGATCAACCAAAAGTACACTGACTGCAACACGAATGCTAACAGGCTAGCATGCTAACAGACACTGTGCCTCACCTAAACTAATAGCTTGATAAGGCCAATGCCCTTTTATCAGCCAATAGCTGGTGAAGACCTTATCCACCATGCCTAATCCCAGTATAAAGCCCCCCAGCATTGAGCTGTGGGGCAGTGGAATGATGGTTGGTGCACCATCCAATACTTTTGGAATAAGCCAGGAGGTTGAGTGATGAGGTGGGTTGGTGCTCATCGAAAATCTTGACCTCATTAAAATTTTTTTGCTGAATGCAATCAAATTCTCACCGCAATGCTCCTCCAAAATCGAGTAGAAAGGCTTTTTCCCTGAAAAGTAGAGACAGTTACTCCAACAAAGGCAAAATAAACACCCTTGATTTTAGAAGAAACAATGAACGAGCAGGTGTCCCAATACTTTTGTCTATTTATTGTACACATATTCTCACAGCACTGTGTACTATTTCACTGCACTATGGTCTGGTATACTGTAGTGCTGGTGGAGCGCTATAATTGTTGCTCTCTAGCTGGGAGTGCTTTGTGTGGGGGTTCACTTGGGGTTGCGCTGGAATTTGCTCCAGTTAGGTCAGGGGTAATGAGTGACAAACGACTTCATTACGGGTCACTTCCTCTGAGGTCGTCAATCTGGGACTCATCTGCCATTCATTGTCTAATCAATCTACTGCAGTTACGCAGCAGTCAGTCGAGCAGCAGCTTGCTCCATTCCACAGCAGCGGGACAGAGCCAGGATGTCTTTCTCCTGTGTGGATGTTTCTCCTATCTTTGACCTTAATTTGTAATTCTCTCTCTCTCTCGCTCTAACAGGATAAATTGAAGACATTTGCTTCACTCATAGTGCCTACTTCCCTCTGCTGCGATTGTGCAATGAAGAGAGCTGCCAGTGGAGTGTGTGTGTGTGTGGTGGGGTACACACACAGCCCCCTTACAGATGCCTCCTGATGTGATGACAAGTTCCAAAGGCCTCTCGCACAGCTGGAAGCCCCCAGCCCCAGACATCTGAGGCTTCCCCCTACCAAAACACTCACGCAGCCAAGTGGAGTGTTCCCTACCTCTCTCCCTCTCTCTCTCCCTCTCTCTCTCTCTCTCTCTCTCTCAGTACAGACCTTACTGTACTTCCACTGAAGATGTGCCCTCAGTGAAATTCAGTATTAGCTGAAGAACCTCAGTGCCTCAGTAAAGACTGAGGTAAATTGGCCTGTTTTAGCCAACACCCTATGGACACCACTGGTTTTCCTGACTGGTTTTCCTGACTGGTTTCCATTAAACGTCAATGGCTAATGAACCTATCTATGCTCTGTGCATAACAGCGATAAGTCATGGCCACAGTTTCTAGTTGGACAAGCTTTACAGGCATTATTGACTCTAATCAGACTATTGTAATAGTTCATTTAGAGTTTGGTTCCCTAGCTTTCAGTTTCCAGTTTAAAATGCCATGCTACAGGCCTTCAAAGTGGCACAACCACTGGACAAAAGTATTGGGACACCTGCTCATCCATTTTTCTCCGAAATCAAGGGTATAAAACAAAAATGGGTCACAACTCACATGACCTAACGTCATTCCTTCATTTCGATCATTCACATGAAGGCCTGAAAGCCAAAGCAAATCCTTTAATCACACCACTCTGTGTGTGTTAAACCCTCAAACATGTGTTGCCTTTCTCTCTTTCTCTCTCTCTCTCTCTCTCTCTCTCTTGCTCGCTCTGTGTGCCTGTGGAGAGCAGTCATGTTTGTAATTGCCCTCCTTCAGCAGCCTCTCTTGGCCTCTTGTGTCGGTGAAGAACTATGCCTGCCGAAGGAGACCTGGGCGTACAAGCATTCATACCAGGAAGAGAGAACGAGAGAGGGAGAGAGAGCTGAAGAGTAAAAAAAAAAAAAGGGGTCATAGGTCAAAGAGAGCTGCTCCCAATCAGTGTTGTTTAAGCAGCTGCCCTGCCAGAGCAGGCCCAGCCTAACTGCCCAGCATAATGTGCAACTCATTGGCTGGACGGATGGATGGGTGGATGAGTGGCGGGAGGGAAGGAGGGAGTGAGGGAAGGAAGGAGGAAGGGAGAGGGAAGGAATGCAGGGAGAAAGGACACCAATTAAGATGGAGTGGGCGCTTCCATGAATTGCTTCCTCTTCAAGATGCTGCAACTACGAGTTGTAGAGGTTCGAGTCCATCCAGTGCTGAGGTCATTAAAGAAAAACACCTTCTGTTGTATTCCCAGCAGGGACCGGACAGCAGTTTGACCTGAGAGAGATGCTGGACTTTTAACGTAGGACAGATGTTGAATTTTAGTTGATAATGAAAATCAGGTTGAGGTCAAAACTCCACGTTGGCTTGACCTCAACCTCCAATGTTGTACAGATGTTGAATTTCGGTTACTTATAACATGATAAAACCAACAGCATATTAACATCTAACAACGTTAGCATTTCATGTTGTGTGCATTTTAAAAGTATGACATTTAGCAGACATTATATTCTGGTTTAAAACCTTGTGACAAAATTGTGTATTATTATACACATCAAGTAAAGCTTCTTTAGACCTTTAAGGAAAAGGTACAACTTAGGCCTACTTGACGACACCCCCCCATCCCCCCAGCCATGACTTCCTAACTACAGTGAATACCTGTGTGTCCCCAGTGTCCTCTTTTTGGAAAACAAAATTAAGGGCACCCTAGCATTTGGATCAAATGTTTGATGGTCAGCACACATTTAACCAGGTGGCACTGTACTGTACTGACTGGCACTGTGCTGCACTGACTGGCACTGTACTGTACTGACTGGCAGTGACTGGCACTGTGCTATACTGACTGGCACTGTACTGTACTGACTGGCAGTGACTGGCACTGTGCTATACTGACTGGCACTGTACTGTACTGACTGGCAGTCACTGGCACTGTACTGTACTGACTGGCACTTTACACACAAGAATGTTTAAATAATGAATAAACTGCAAATATAGATATTTATTGGTCATTAAGACCAATTATTCTTGTATTTGCTTCTTAGCAGATAATAATAGCACATTAATTATCCTTTCTAAAGAACTGAATTCCAGTAACGTGGATAAACCCATTTATATGGATGTGTCGGCACACATGTGTGACACGGAGATGATTGCTTTCTAAAGAATAAGACAAACAAGTAGCTGTCACATATTTTATTCCACATCACTTTTTTTTCTCCTCCAAAAAAGTTGTAATCTTTCGTCTCTCAAAAGCCAGGCTAAATAGGCCTCATTTGCATAGAAAAGAAAGGGAAGATTGACAGCAATTTAGGAATTATGCTGAGAGGATTGGATAAGTGTTGTGAGCTACGTCGCTCTAGAGTCTCCAGCTGTTGTGTCTAAGTGGAGTAAGTCTGTCGGGGTGGAAGCCCTGAAGCCCCCCCCCCCCCCCCTCTCTCTCTCTCTTTCTCTCTCTGACTCTATTTTCTGTTTCTTCTGCTCTTTTCCTAATCAGCAAATGGACGGCTGATCCCATGTCCTGGCCTTTTCTCCTCACACCTCCCTTCCTCCGCTCCCTTTCAATGCAAATGGTGCGTGCGCAAATCCAATCTAACCTGCATTGTGTGCGAGCCTGGGGAGACCAGACGGACTGGTACGAGTCACCGGGTAATGTGTTTTGCCTACAAAAGATGGTCCGGAGACCCTTTTCTTGCTTGTAATCTGGGTTTGTTTGGGTCTGGGCTGGATTAAGTTCATTCTGAAGCAAGTGTGGGTGGTGCTAACTTCACAGACCACCGTGGAAAAGATGTAGCATCTGAGTCTGTGTTCAAAGACTAGCTTACCCAAAATATACCTGTATACCGTTGACCAGGGATCAGTCAATCCGACTCTATCTGGTGCACTGTGTTGGTGAGGTGAAGCATTTCAGTTCCTCTTCAGTTCCTCTTCAGCTCATCTTTGGCACCACCTGTTTGTGAAGAGTCTAGCTCTCTAGAACATCTGGCATAATGTGCTTGACCAGACAGGTTTAGCATCTACACAAAGAGCAAAAGGCAGTACAATTAAGAGTATGGTCACTGCTGGGCGGTCAGGTATAGGGTCAATGCACTTGTGCCACATAAATGCTGTGTTCAAGACCAAGCAGGGAATGAAAAGTTTCTAGTTACAAAAAATCCATTGGAAGAACCAACCAGATGGGTCAATGTAGGACAGTTGTAGGTATGATGTGAACATTTGCAGGGCAATATGTTGCACAAAAGATTTGCATATTCACCAGTGAATAAGGGGATTGAGCACACACACACACACACACACACACACGGACACCTGGAGTGGTGGGCATTTACCTCATCATTGGGTGAGCAATTACCAGTTAGGTGTCTGCCTCATGGACACCTCAGCCATGAATGTTGAGGCAGGAGAAAGCATTGTTTCTTCACTTCCTGCTGGACCAGGGGATAGAACCAGCAACCTACTGCTACCAAGGCCATGTATCTGGTAAAACACACTTCTGGATGATCCCTATTTGCAAATTATGTAAAAGGTCAAAACAAATGCAAATTAAGGTACAAGATTTTGTCTTAACATATGCGGATGCAGGGCGATCGAGTAAAAAGGTTATAAAAATGTAAAGCGTCTAGCACATCTAGAACACCCTCCATAATGTGCTTGACCAGACTGGTTTGGCATCTACACAAAGAGCAAAAGACAGTACAATTAAGAGTATGGTCACTACTAGGTGTTCAGGTATTGGGTCAATGCATCGGGTGCAAGCATTGGGTCAACATTTGTGGGTGCAGGGCGATCGAGTAAATGGCCATAAAACTGCACTTGCAGTGAAGTTGAACATGTGTGTTCAAGATCAAGCGGGAATTGGGAAGTTTCTAAGGACACAAAATCCATTGGAACAACCAGCCAGCTTGGAAAGTCTGGGTTTTTTAGGATCTTGGAATTTGGCATTCTTTAACATCAATTCAATAAGGTCGTGCCCATTAAACAAGACATAATATAGTGTTTAAAGCTGTTTAGGCAGCTGCTTGAGCTGCTCTTTGTGTGTTATATGCTATTTGTGAACGATACCACGATAAGTCATGATGAAGTCATGTCATAGATCAGAACTGAGTGGGGATCTGTAACCTCTTAACACAGAAAGGCTTAGTACATACTAGGGTGTATGATCCTGTAACTACAGGGACGTCTGTACAAACTGGTGGGGAGATTCTTTGCTAATAGAAGTTGTATTGACACTTTTGGCCACATGTTGTTTAAGGGGTTATGGGTTCTTTAGTAAAAGCTCAAAGAACCATTTGAACGCATAAACTTTTCACTTGGTTAAATGGTTCCTCATATAGATAGAAATGGCTTGTGAACGTTGTTTTATTTAGTTGTCATAAACTAAATGAAGCACTAACCAAACCACTCCATTGTGAAACTGTTTAAAGAGTGTTTACTATGTCCACAGCAGCCAAATGAGTTCTAGATAATTCCTCTGATTCGCTGAAGTGGTCCGAATACTCCTAGTTCAAAAAATTCCAGGTTCCCAGTTGGCGTGAACATAGCAATAGTAGCATACTTCCAACTCTGGACATTCATGAGTCATCAGTCCTCAACGGTGTGTTTTTAAAGTTGGAATTGTGGTGAAGCTGCCCGTTCCCTCTCTGAAGTTAGTCTTTCAAAGTGAAGCTAGACTTAAAGCAGTTTAAAAAAACACAGCAGGAACAGCAGTACAATTTGCTGAAACATAAGCTGGGGAGGATTATGTAATATTCTCACAGGCCTGGGTGTGAATGTGTGCTGAAGCGGGTGTTCATAGTGGATAGAGTTTAGTCATCTCCGTAACTGTGTGTGACAGGGCTGCTGATGTGTGGATAACTGCAGACAGACTTGTTGTTGGCTCGAAGACGCTGTTCGTGCTGTAAGGTTGAGCTGGGCTGCCTTTGTTCACGACTTTAAGGACGGCTCTATTTTCTGCTAATGTCAGTCCAGAAGTAGTGCTTCGGAGGAGGGTAAATAATAACACTGGGCCTTCAAAGCATAATTTCATCTCAAACTCTGAAACCTCAGCCCTCTGAAAGTGACATCTACAATAAAGCTCAAGAATAAAGATGGCTGTATCGTATTCCCGTGCTTTTGATTGCCACTCTAGGGGCACAGGGATACAATTAAGGCAGACGCACTGTCTATGCGAAGCCATTTTTATGATAGTGTGTGAGGATAGCCGACGCAGCAGGCCCTTTGGCAGTGCAATTACAGGTGGAGGCTGCATTGTCTCACTGCATCAGGTTTTTAGACACATGAGGTGGAGCTTGCTGCGTTTCAAGTAATATACATCTATTCTAATTAGACCAAAAGAAGAGAGTGTTGATGTGTCTGCGTTTTTTTCTTTCCCCTATTTCTCGTCCTCTTTCTGCAGGCTGTCTCATTTGAGGTGCAACCCCACGCACCTTGTAAAACACAACCCAATGCCAAATCCCCCTTTTCGTGGATCAGGCCCTTTAAAATTTCAACAAGAAGGGATTTTTTTTGCAGGGAAACAGACATTACATTGCCTAACAATGGAGACATGTCAAGTTCTAGATCTAGGCCTGCATACTGAAGGCTGTCAGCAGGCATGCTGCCTCCTTGTTGGCCAATTAAGTGAAATTGACATGTAGATTGCCACGCTGTCACAGCCTGCTGCTCTGGCATTAGGCTTTACAAATCAGACTGACATTTGCACTTGTTTGTATTATTAAGGGGATCTTCATCAAGGATTTACTTTCTTTCCCTCAAAAAAGAGGAAAAAACCTTGCTATAAATATTGAATGTGACAACATTCTGGTATTTTCAAATAGATATGTGACAGAGCTAGCTTTCGCCCGAGGTGAAACCGGAAAAATAAAGTTTGTGGAAGTTTGTTTTGACTGGCGAGACCTGCAGGAATTAAATGATAATTCTGCAAAGACAAAGAGAACGTCAGTCACCGACCAAGAGAACGGAGAGGAGCTTTTGTTATAACCATGATCAAAATTTCTCTGCCATAGACTTTATGCAGGCTGAGATAAGAATGACAGCAGAAGAGCAGATGAAGATTTCCACTATCTCATGGGGGGCCGTCACAAGCGTCTCTACTTTTCACAGTGATTTATCTCCCCCACATCCGCAACTGTTTGAGTCAAACTGATGATAAAACTCAAATAATTATCACTTCCCTTCTAACTGTCCATTTTCTGGTAAGCAGTTAGATGTGAGGTTTAAGCTTCAACGCCCTTTCAATCTTTCCACTGGCATGGGAAGATCTGCAGATTGGAAATGACCTGAGGTCGTCTTAAAGATTCAACATACCTCTGATGTTTTTATGGCAACGAGATAAATGACCATATAATTGAATCATGTCTTTGAGCATTTTAACCAACAGATTTGATTTAGAGTGATGCCTGAAATATTTCATATGTCTAAAGCATATACATTCATTGGCCACTTTATTGGAAACTTCCAGAAGGTTCTCATCAGTGGTCAGTTTCTGATCCACGGAGATGCTTATGGCTGGATATGGTTGCTAATTTTCCTTTGGGATCAATAAAGTAAAAATCTAAAAATCTATCTATGTATGTATCTATCTATCTATCTGTCCGTCCGTCCAGCCAGCCAGCCAGCCAGCCAGCCAGCCATCCATAATGAGTGATATGTAACATCAGGATGTAAAAACTCAACATCAATGTCACAGCTATGCTGAGAAGGAGACTCCACCCAAATTATATCTTTTCAATTCAATTCTATTTATTTATTTATTTATTTATTGCTTTTCACAATGAATATTGTCAAAAAGCAACTTTACAGAGATCAATGTCCAAGCTTTGTGTTAGCCCGTCCTCTGTTCAACACCAGATAACACAACAAATAACAGAACAAGAATAAAATTGACCTACAAATAGAGAATTAAGAGTTGTGGCAAATGTGACATCAAGCCATAAATGATAAAATCTGAAAGTCCATCCAGGTAAACAGTCATATGCACAGCTGTGCAGTGAGGCAAAGAATGAATCAATGTGAGGCTCCAGAGCAGGACAGCATTGCAGTAGGTAGCAGGGTAGTGGAGAGCCAGGTCTGGCAGTACCGGGACAGAACAGTCATCTCAATTCATGGAAAAAAGAGACAGAAAAAAACAGGAAGAAAGAAAAAACAAAGGAGTTAGGAGGATCACAGCAAAATTGGAGGGTTTAAATAGTGGGACAAGTCTGATCCAGAGGGTAAACAGGCACAAGCCTAACCAAGAACTTATTCGCACCAGAAGCGAGCAAACAGTAATCTTATCAACAGCTGTCCTGTTGTCAGAAACTGACCAGTGATGAATTCAGTAGATGGAGGTGATGTATTTTAAACCAAACAATCAGCTAGAGTCTGTAATTGTATTCCTATATAGTCAATCTAATGTAAGTGCTTTAAGTGGTTAGTTAGCAAAAGTACATGGTAGGCAATTCCTGTCAAATGGATAGTAAGTGTATAGATTATCTATATAGAACTCAGGTCCTTCCTGCAATCAGGGGAGGTCTAATGTATCAGCAATCGAACTCTCCTTTCAGTCGGGTCCATCAAAACCAGCACAACACGTCATGCTAACAGCTTCTTCCCCAGAGCTGTAGCGCTCCTCAATCACAGTGGTCACCTCCCACTGTAAACCTCTAAACTTACAACTGAACTGTACCAAACCGGACTGAACAGTTATTTGCACTCTGCCTATTTTGCACTATGACTATTTGCACACCTGTACAGATGTCCTTTTCTTTTCTGTAAATATATTTTTCAGCTCTTTATTACCTTTATTACCTTTAGTACTTTCTACTTTTTTTTAATTTATCCCCTACCCTATTTATTGTTTAGTGTCATTTTCCTTTAGTTTAAGACTGTGTTCTGTGTTTCTTTGTTACTTGTCATGCGTGTTGCTCTCACCAAGACAAATTCCTTGTATGGGTAACATACTTGGTGAAATAAAGAGATTCTGATTCTGATTCTGATTCTGATTCCGGTCAGATAGGACACCTCATACATCAAACACCAGAGGATGACCAACACAAACTGTGCAGTAACAGATGAGCTTCTGTCTCTGACAGTGAGTGGACACAGAGATTAAACACTCCAGCAGCTCTGCTGTGTTTAATTCACTCGTACCAGCGTAACACACACTACCAACACACCCACCACCACCGTTCTGAAAATGACCCACCACACAATTAATAATTGCCATGGTGGTCCTTAAGGGTCCTGACTTGTGAAAAACAGGGTGAAAGGAGGCTTTTTTGCCACTGCTGGTAGACCTGTATGACCGTACGCTTGTATACACCTGCAGATTCAGCTATGTCCTTCACACACCCAAATGTAATCACTCCTTTTAGCCAAGTAAATACATCTGTGACCCATTTTCCACACATCCAACGAGACACTCACTGCACTGTACTGCCTCTTCTTAATCTATGAATCCTGTCACACACACCCTGCAGGTATTTATAGCCCGGAGCCTGAAGTTACTGCTACCTTAAACATGCAAGGCGACCTTTTTATTTTTACGGGGAGCTTATTTCATTCATTCATTCATTTTTCAGAGCAGCAACAGCCAATATAAGAAAATCTATTTTTGTGCTTATATCCAGCAAAGCAGGCTCATACTGTATATGCCCTTGCACCTGAAAACACAATTGACTGTTCTTATGAAGCTGTTTGTGTAAATTCACGTGGACTTGCTATTGTAAGATCTTGCTATATAGAGCGTGGCAGGAGAGGTATTTCAGGTGAGCTGAGCCGTTGTGCTGAAGAGCAGAGTGAAGCTGTAGCTGAGAGGTAGAAAAATAGAGCTGTGGTCAGTGGTTTTTCTGTGTGTGTGTTTTTTTCACGTTACTACAGCATTACACCCTATTTTAAGACAAGCCCTGAATCTGCTCGGCAAGAATCACTCTTCAATAATGCATTAGCTACCTTAAACCCCAGGCCTCCTCTCTCTCTCTCTCTCTCTCTCTCTCTCTCTCTCTCTCTCTCTTGCTTGCTCAGGTGGGGTTATGTATGTTGCAGGCTGAGCAGATGAGAGCCGTATTGATCAGTGTGCTGGAACACAGTTAGTCATCTGCACACTGGTGGGAGGGGCAGTGGGCAGTGTTAGTCACTTAGGGAAAACACACACACACACACACACACACACACACACACACATACACAAGCAGAGAAGGGGGGTTGGGGGCACATACACACATAATTTAAGGCTTTGTGTAGAACATAAACCAAGCTAAACAAATATTTTCTTTTGAGCCATGACTCAAACCCAAGAACCACAAGAACGATAGAGAGAGAAAAGCCTCATTGACAGACACAGCTGAGCCATGACAATAACCTGATTGGGCCATTTTCTCAAGATCTTAATCTTTGAGTTTTACGGCAAGTAGGAATATTTACTTCTGCCAAATGCAGAGTTCAAATGCAGATCTGAGCAGATGCATTCCTTGACAATCATCCAGACCTTAACCATATCCTTTCCATCATACTTAGAAGATCTTGAGCTTGAAGATCTACAGTCTGTGCTCCGGTCAAACATAGTTAATGTTGCATCTGTCAGGATTAAACTAATTAGGGAGAAAAGGCTAGCACTCTGGTACAATGGCCACATACTGGGGGTGTAACGGTACAGAAAAGTCACAGTTTGGTTCACACCACAGTTTGGACCTCTCGGTTCGGCACGAGCACCTGAAATGAAGAAAGCTAATCCAGGTTTCTCTCCATTTGTCCTGAACAGACAGTCGTGTGAATTGTGGTTTGTTCCGCCTAGTGTTGTCCACCTAGCGCCTCCCCCCCTAAGGTAGCTGGTACAGCCTTTGTTCGGTTTGTAAACATTAGCATGTTAGTTTAACGTGCTTCCACACACACCTACCTCGTCTGATCCACCATGACTTTATAATTTAAATAATAATGAAACTAAAAAGTGCCACCAGCTTGTCCAACCTAGCAACAGTAGCTACCGAGGAACATATTTGTGGGTGGAGCATGAATGGGTCAGTTACTTCTGGTTTTCTGGTATAGACCCACTATGCTTAACCTACAACATGCTGATTCACAGCGCCCCACACACACATAGGGTTTTACTCTTCTTAACCTCTCTAACAACAGCCACACACACACATTACACCCCTCACGCTCGCACTCACACCAGCCCATCCCTGACAAGCCTCGCTAATGACCTACACACAATGCAAAGGGGTCTGAACCAGATGGCAAATTAGCAGCAATTGTTCTGAAACAATGTGGCTAAGCAGAAGAGGGGGGCAGCCGCTGCTGTCTTTGGACACTAACTGTTTCCCTCAGTGGTCAGTTGCTGAGCAGCTTCCACATAATGAGTGGTTGTTAATAAACATTTCAGTCTCAAGGACATTGACCACATCCAGTGTCTGATAAGATAAGGCATTACTCTCGCTCTTCCTGAGGAGTGCTCTTCCCTCCTCGGTGCTGGCTATTTGTCTGAGGTTTCTGAAGAACACACTGTGAAGACATTCTGATATGGGTTCTGCAATTTTAGAAAACACCTGAGAGAGGAAATGATGTAGTCACAGTATGCATATGTAGGATGCAGTAGACTAAATTGGGATTAAGGACGTTTGGGATCTCTGCTTCCAACAAAGTGTGACCAATTTTGTTTAATTAAAGCTACTAAAGAATCCATTTTAAGTCATATTTTAAGTTGTTCTTTGAGTTTCTGACTTTGATTGGGGTGCAAATGATCAGATCTCATTTAGCAAGCCTATTTATAATCCTGTTATTTTGCCTTAGAATGACAAAATGCATATTATAGCATAGTTAACACTGTTCCAAAATACTGTCATTTTCTAGTCTTAACAGACAGTGTTGCTGTCCTCTCTTTGTGTCCTCTCAGTGTGATGTGTTGTTAGCAAGCTGAAGAGATTGTAGCCGGTTAGCCATTCCCCCACTAGCTTCCCTGGGTTTGGCTTATTCAAGTCCTACCCGAAAAAATACACCGGCTTTCGACCGAGCCATGCCGCTTTGCCATCAGTGGCCGGAGTCTGAGAGAGCACAATTAGCCATGCTCTCTCCTGGTGGGTAGATAGCACTCTTTTCCCTCAACACTCTTAAAGCTCTCAAATGTTGGCCAGCTCAGGCATCTGTGTCAGTGTGGTGGAGATGGGGACCTGGCATTTTCCTCCAAGGTGGTGGCCGGCTTCAGATAAAAAAGGTGCACGTATTCGTCACTGTACAGTGTGGACTGTACAGCGAAATGTGTCCTCCGCATTTAACCCATCTGGTAGTGAACACACACTCACACACACACACATGTGTTAGGGGCAGTGAGTACACACACACACCCAGAGCGGTGGGCAGCCAACTCCAGCGCCCGGGGAGCAGAGAGGGTAAAGGGCCTTGCTCAAGGGCCCAACAGTGGCAGCTTGCCGAGCCCGGGAATCAAACCCACAACCCAGTTATCGATATCCCGGCGCTCTAACCGCTGAGCCACCACTGCCCACATTGAGCCACCACTGCCCACTGCATCAGAGGAGACATGTGAGAAATCCTTGAGAGTGTTGAGAGCATTGCTAGTGCTAGAGGGAGTTAAAAATGGGTGGGTTATTAGTGTAGTGCAGAGAAAAAGCAGCTGTCATAAGGTCTCGTTCACATAGCAAGCTGTATTCCCATAACTAGCAGAGTTTGGAAGTGATGAGTCAACAACACCTTATTCTCCTTATGTAGCTGTTGAATTTGACCATTTGTCCAGATTTGTGGGCTTTGCTAGTGGGCTGAGTTTTGATAGTGTTTTGATTATGATGTATTTTCCTTTAAAAGAGGGCACAACAGTGTTCGGGGTTCAAGGTTTGTCACTTCCATACTGAACTCTCACTATTCGACTATGCCAAGAAATATTCGGTTTAAAATTTGATGGCCGCTTTAACCCCTTAAAAGGCCTATGGCCCGCTGGTGGGCCGAAAGTGTGTTTACAAACTACTATTATCAAAGAATATCCCCACTAGTTTGTCCAGAAGACCCTGTAGTTACGTGTTAAGTGTTAAGTGTTAAGGGGTTAAATAAAGTTCCCTGCAATGTTGGTCCTGCTGGGCCAAATCACATTAATGCCACTGCATGGGTTAATGCACCAATCACCATGGTAAACAAACCAAGCCTGCAATCATGGAAGTCATTTCAAATCTGACCTCCAGAAGACCCCTTTATAGACATTGCTTTATTGAACTTTCATGCCTAATATCATCTTCAATATCTACTTTATGACTTTTAGCAGAGAAAAGTCTGTCCTTTCAAAAAACTGTCCTTTCAGTTTATCCAAACGCCAACTTTGATGGCGAACTCAGGAGAACATTTGCTCCTACAATTAAATTATTATGCAATCTTGATTTATGCCTAGGATTTAGTTCCCAAGTTCCTGTGCTGGCCTGGGGAATATTGCATTAGAGTTGGGCAAGTGCCGCGTCACATGAGCCAGATTGTAAATATGAAATGAAGAACTGGTTTGCCGGGCCACGCTTGGAACACAGTGCGGTCCAATGCTTGCGGACCCTGATGAGGTAGTCCATTTGTGCTTAAATTTAGCACTAACAGGATCTATCAGACCACATAATGGCAGCCTGCACAGCCATAACAAACCATGACTTATTTTAGTCTCCTCTCTGAGAAGGCTTGGGAATGCACATCTGATTTTAAGCCACCACTTTTTTCACCAGCACCACAATTTATTACTATTAAAACATAAATCAAAAATAAAATGTAATGGCAAGAATAACAACGGTAAAGAGTTGCTCTGTTGCAATGTTACAGCTCACTTTTCCAGAGCATACAATTAGATTTTATTTTTTTTGGACCTGTTTTTAGCACGGCAAGCATGTTATGAAGTAAAAATATTAATGGGATTTCATTTGGCTTTGGAGAGGGGTAGGAATTTCAGCAAGACCAAGTCCTGATAGCAGGGTGATCCTGGAAAAAATACCTTGCACATGGGCAGAGCCTCTAAAAACCGTAGCGGGTCGCCATAAGACGCTAACCGCTGTTCCATTTCTGGGTTGGTGCAGTACAGTAGGTCTGGTCAGTGCAAGCCTGTAGAGATAGACCACACAGCCAGGTCGTAGAAAGGAGGTGCTGGGTCCAGGCCTGCTGGCTCTGAGTCCAGAGTGCAAACATCAGCTTAGCTAGTGGGCCAACAGAAACCGCTGCGCACTTACAGCGCTATTACAGCTAATCATCTCGCCATTTACTTTACGAATGGTACATTTCCCCATGCCTGACTTACTGCACATGTAAGAAGGTGTTCATTCAGTTGCTTAAAATGTTCCCATTGTTTTAGAAATGTAACAAAACCAACAAGATCAGCATAACGCTAAGAGCTGAGAGCAAATTCACTGACAGATTAGCGTGTTGTTTTTGCTATGTTTTTGCAGGCCATACATTCCATAACATGTCCTGCAGTACTTTCTGCAGAATGCGTCTTGATGGGCTGGGCGTCTGGAGGAATTGGCTTGACAGTGGTGAATCAGACACCAGGCTCAAATGAACTGCCCAGGTTTAGCAAAAGCCTCCAGCTAATTCCTTCCTGACAGATGCTTTATTCAGAGCCGTGTAGTCTGAGGCCTTTTGGGAGAAGGACACGTGCTTCATCCGCTTGAATGGATGGTGGAAAAGGAATCAACAAAAAAAATGATCAGAACAAAAGAAGGTGGCTAAATCGTACATGATTCACTTCTGTCATTAGCCATTTATGCTAAAAATGGCTCCTCGTCCCCAGGAACAGCACACAGTGATGATTCTGAGTGACAGCGCTGCTTTAGGGTAACAGTATCACAGTAGCCTACACCTGTTTGGGACGGCGCACCATTTCAAAGTGCATTTGAACTCCTTTGAATAAAGTATTTTCTTCCTCTCCTCTGTCATCAAATATCAGTGATTTACAAGTCACGGCTCCATATCACGTAAAACTTCATAAGGGTAAGATAGGAAGGGTGGGGATGGGATATGAATGAGATCCACAGAAAAAGCTGCACCCTGAGGGCTCAGAAGCATGATCTGCCCCGACACGTCAGGTTGAACAAAGGTACACAACATATAAAGCATCTATCTATCTATCTATCTATCTATCTATCCACTGCACACACATTAGTCCCTGTACAGATGTATTGCCAATAGAATAGGACTCTCTGGAGCACATAAACATGAGCCCATTGACACCATGCCTAATGCCAGGTGTGGGCTAAAGGAGTATAAAGCCCCCCAGCTGAGCTGTGGAGCAGAGGAAGAACTGTGTTCTCTGGAATGATGTTAGTGCTCCATCCAGTACGTTTGGGCTGTGTTGGGGAGTTGGGAACAAGGTTGGGTGGTGATCATCCATCCAACATCCTGACCTCATTATCGCTGTTGTTGCTGAATGCAATCAATTCCTCATGGCAATGCTCCAAAATCTAGTAGAAAGCCTCCCCTCCAACAATTTAAATTCCATTCATTCATGAAAAACAATGAATGAGAAGGTGTCCCAATACTTTTGTCCATAGTGTATCCATCTATGTTAAGCCTTGGGTACATTACCGGACTTTTTTAAAGAGACTGAGTATTGCGCACTTCCCCACTGAGTTTGGCAGATTTTTATGGCGAATGGAAAAATATCCATCACATGCTAAACAACTAGGGTCCGTACACTACAACACTTTGCATGAGGTTATGGTTGGGAAGACAGAGTCAGCATGGTCTGTACAGACTGTAGAGGGAGTTGAAAGTGGGTAGCACAGTGGATATTGGAGGCTACTCCAATACGTACGAAGCAGGTAACTCAGCTTACTTGTCCTAGTTCAATTGCACACATAAACACAGGGCTGTATCTCTGTGTTTATGTCCTGTGTTTCCTTTTAATGCTCAGTTTTCATTGGCTATACACAGGACCTGTTCAGATTGAGCGGTTGACTAGGATACAACACTAGATTATGCTCAGAGTCAGGTTAAAAAAATCGAGTGTTCAATATGCAAGCAATTGGGGGGTGGGCACAGATCTGTCCAGCTAAAATCTGCGTAAATTTCTCATAGTTAGCTAGCTGATGTTAACTAGCGTGAATAGTAACATTGTCTGGCATTGATATTACCATAATCTGTCGCCATAGTAACCTGCCCTGCCCACTTCTGAAGCCCAGCTGCACCCTTGTGTAGCGTCAGATCGAGCAACACGACCTCAGGCAGATCAAGAGTGAGGCAGCCAAATGCAGGCTAATTACAGACAGACAGTAATTCAGAGCTACTGTCTGTCTACTGCTGCAACCGCAGCTCATCATGAGTGAATGTGTGTGTGTGTGGGTGTGTGTGTAATGAGTCACTCTGATCTCTAATCTATGATACACCTTACCTAGTATGTTAATGAAAATGCATGGTGGCCTGTCTTCCTTCTGTCTCGCCTATACATATACATGTGTGTGTGTGTGTGTGTGTGTCTGTGTGTGTGTGTGTGTGTGTGTGTGTGTGTTAGTGTGTAAGGGTATATGCTTGTCTCCACACAGGCCTTCCTTCTGGCAATGAATGAATTACGTCTGCCGTTCTTCAGGAAGTTACTTTGACAGAAGACAGTTCATGAACGCACACACACACACACACAGGTGAGGGAAAAGACATTCAGAGTGTGTGTATGTGTGTGTGTGTGTGTGTGTCTATGTCAGGATTACGGCTCCAGTGGTAACTGTAGTTTTTACGGTCCGTGCCAGAGGAGGCAGTGCTGTCAGTTTTGCCATCAGTCTTGTTGGAGATCCAGTGGATTAGCCACGCTTAGTCAAATGACACGGTGACAGCACAGCAAAGCAAACAGGGAAACTTCACCTGTCAGCGGCAGCTTTTTAGGAGCCAGTCCGTGCCAAGAACATGACAGAACCCGATAACTTTGCGATAGAAAAACAATGAGCCAACAGAGAACGTTGCTGTGCCGAGCCCGACTGAGCACCAGTTCACCACATCTACCATTACACAGTAATCAGAGACGCGAATTCCACTCAAATGATTTAATTGCAGGGTAGTTTAACAAATGACAATTTTCAGGTGAGCAGAGACGAGGCTCAGTCACCAGTCAGGTCCAGACAACATCTCCGTCTACACGCTTCCACACTGTCTCCATCCACAGCACTTAGTCAGCACTTACTATGGCTGTGTAACCAAGGGAAACCAAAAAGACATACAGTAGATAGCATGTTAAAACCAGCTCTTATGTTTTTAAGAACACACACACACATACACACACACACACACACACACACATACATGTGTATTACTTGCTGCCAAGTAAAGTTTGCAGCAAGTAATACTCAGTGTATGACTTGCAAGTGCTTTATAATTACAGAGTACCTACTGTGAGAAATACCAGGTATATTTCAGTGTTCATTTGTACAAAGCTGTATCATAGTGGTAAGTACTAAATATAAGCACCCTTAATTTAGTATGCACATGGTAAAAGTCATAAGAATTGTATGGTACCAAAAATTGAGTACTCAGTAAGTACCTTTTCCAGTAAAGGAATCAGAATATATATATATATATTATGAAACATACAGTAGATAGCATGTTAAACCAGCTCACATACACACACATCCACAAAACATTTTACCCTCAAAACAGTAACTTTACAGGAGAAGGAAAAAGCCTTCTTAACTTTCATAGGAAAATATTTTGTTCCAAGCCATTCCGGAGCATTTCCATTGGTTTATTATATCAGGAATTTGTGTCAGAATATAAAGAATAACTCCCAAATTCAATTCATGTTAAAAACTCAAAATGGGCAAAAGTAGTGATAAAACTTAATTTGCATGATAATATAATATTAAAGCAACAATATATGATGGTAGCATCTATTTTTTACAGTATGTTAAGTACATAGTAATCACTAGGTGAATTTGTTGTTATTATAGTATGTAACCTCTGGGACATACTCTGCACATGCATAGTACCATATAATTTTATAATTACAGAGTACCTACTGTGAGAAATACCACATTGTATCAAGCTGTATCATAGTGGTATATACTAAATACAAGCACCCTTCATTTAGTATGCACATGATAAAAGTCATAAGAATGGTATGGTACCCAAATTTGAGTACTCAGTAAGTACATTTTCAAGTAAAGTCATTTATAGACTATATGTACTGTTACATTTATTGGTAAGTCCTCTGTAACACTGGTGACAGGCTGTTGCTGCATAGAATTATAATAAAAGGTCATGTATTTGGTATGTATTTAGTATGTACAACAGTAGAATATTTTACAGCCGTTACCACAGGATTGTGCAGGAGAGTAAACATATTCAAGTATTCAAGAGTTTATTGTCATGCAGTTGCACTGTACAATGAAATCCTTACTTTGCAGTTCCTTCATTTGCCGACATAATCTTATATATCATTATAAAAAAGAGAGAACCAGAATAAGTATATATATATATATATATATATATATATATATATATATATATATATATATATATGTATGTAACTTATTATTATGTACATATGTAAGTATGATCTGTAAGATTATTATTGTAAATTTATTGCATTTTAGTACATATTAAGTACTGCTCTACATACAAGTCACAAAATGTACAGAATATGCCAGGTACTTACTAATTACTACATATTTACCAATTAAATACTAGGTACTGTAAAATCAAAAAGTAATAATATTGGAAGATATCTGTTTGCCCATTAGCTGTAAAACATTCCCACAATGTAAATAGCACTGTAGGGGTTTTGCCCTACATACACATTGTTTGTCACGTTACTATGTAGCAAAATTTACCAAAATTCCTTGTAATTACAATATATATACCTATTAAATACTAAATATTTACCACTAATTATGTAATATTGGATGATTTTTATTGCTTGAAAAAAGTCCCACAGTGTAAAATAACAGGTGTTGTTACCAAACTATCTAATCAATAGTGTGTGATATCACAACACCATGTTATAAATGGTGAATAATTAGAGCTAGGCAGCATGAGTATGCTCCTATTTATCAATTTCCTCTTCAACCAGTACATAACTTTTAAAGTAGGGGTCAAAAATGAGAGTGTCCCAACTGGAAACTATGTTACCCTGTGGCGTGACACCTCTCCAGCCTTGCACTGTTCTCTAACAGACAACCCTGAACAACCCTTCTTGGGTTTATTACACGCACACGGCTGTGCCTCTTTCCCTTAACCAGTGGCTCCATTTAAACGCATGCTAACCACGAAGAATGCGGCTCAATTTGCAAGCCATCGAAACCCCTCCCGTGCTGCAGAGTGGGCCGATTCCACATGAACTCAGCTCTGTGCTCCCTGTCACAAGGCGCTGGATCTGGGTGAAAAAGGGCCTGCCTTGGCTGGGTGTTTGTCAGCTGGAGGAACCGCAGTGGCAGTGAAGCTGGATGTGGGTTTTAGGAGGTGTTCTCGGGTTTGGCAGAGAGACCCACTAAGTAGAAAAACATTAATAGGAGCTAACTCTCTCCCCTCTCTCTCTCTTCTCCCTGCCCCCCTCCTCCTCTTCCTCACCGGAGGCCCCTGACAGCTGAGGGGAGGGGCAGGTGACCCAGTATTAGTCACTACACAAATCCAACCGCTCTGAGGTGTAACCTCCTGTGGAAGGAGGCAGATTTACACTGTGAGGTATGATTCAGCTCTGCAGGAACCGGTCACTTAAACAAGGGAAGAATGACACACTTGCGGGTACACATAGTTCTTTTTAGCATGTCATGCTCTAGTGGGAAGTTTGAAATGGTCAGCACTAGCTGGCCTGCCAAGCAGTCATTCAGGTCCAGTGCTTTTGCATAGTTACTGTGAAGACAGCTGGGCAAAAAAGGATGCATTTGGGCTGATAGACTGTTCTGAAAAAATTATGCCCGAACACACATGATTATTATTATTATTATTATAGTCATTTATAACATATTCTAAATTACAATTATAGCCAAAAACTGCATGATGCTAGCTGTTTGCTATAGTTTTTCAGGTGGTTGATGAGGTATTGCAAGGCAGTTGCTCTGGTATTCCAGATGGTTGAATAGGTGTTGCTAGTAGTCATGTCCTCTGGGAGTATTCTACTGTGCTAGCAGTTTCTATAACACTGCAGGTGGTTGCTAGACTGTTATTAGGCAAGTGATATGGTGTTGCAGGCGGTTGCAAGGCTGCTATTAGTTGCCATGTATTCTGGGTAGTTGCTGGATGATTGTTGGTTGTTGTTATCACGCTGCAAGTGGTTGTTATGCAGTCATTTGATACAGTGTTTCAAAGGGTTGACAAGGTATTGCTAGGCAAATCAAATTATATATAATCAACTTATTTGATGGACTTGATGGCTAATTCCAATACCACTGCTAACCTATACCACAAATGTCCATCAACTGAGCCTCTCAAAGTTCAGGTTTGTACAGTGGAGGACTACACCCTTTGCCTCATTGTAAAGTTATGAGGAGTACTTTGGATGTCTCTTCCATTCAGGGGTATTTGACTGACAGGCTAGGCACTAGCATTCTGTTCAGGGCTGTCTTAGGCTTAGCCTTGTTCTTTTAAGCATTCATTCATATTGTACACTCTTAAAAACGAAGACTGAAGAATTCTAAATGGTTCTTGGCTTGGACGTACTGTTCTAGGAAAACCTTTAACTCCTTAAAAGTCTAGGAGCTGCTGCTGTGTCCGGGCTTCTACCTTTGTCTACCCTCTATACCTTAATGAATTCAGTCAGTTGGCATTACCTTTCCTCATAGGCACTATTGAGTCATATGACTTAGGATGTAATCAGCCTAGATTTAATGGGCTGATTAGTACAGGTTCTTTATAGACACTGGTTCACACCTCATTAAAAAAAATAAAAATAAATAAAATTAAAGGTTTTGTAGTAGTCCACTCATAGTTTCACTGTAATCTGAAGATCTCTGGTGTGAATCTCGGGTCATGCTGCTTGCCATCAGCAGCCGGAGTCAGAGAGAGCACAATTGGCCTTCCTCTCTCAGGGGTGGGTTGATGGCACTATCTCCCCACATCACTCCTAGTGTGATGTTGGTCAGCACAGGCGTCTGTTAGCTGTTGTATCGGGAAACTGGCTACCTGGCGATACTGCATCAGCTGCAGTTGAAAAAGTTGAGAGGGCTGGCTTCACATGTGTCAGAGAATACGTGTTAGTTTTCATTCTCCTAGTGTTTGGGGCATTGCTAGTGATGGGGTAGTTCACATGAATGGGCATTGGGTAACTGGCCTTCCAAATTGGGCAGAAAATGGGGTAAATTAGAAGCCATCCGCTCTTTAACTTCAACATTTCTACAGAAGGGCTGATGTTGGCTTCTACAAGCCGCTGGTTTTTAACATTTTAGTGAAATGTTCTGCGTGCCACTGACTGAAACACAAGACCAAACTCTTTGGGTGGGGGTGGGGGTGTGGTGTGTGGTTAAGGTAACCTCCTCCTCCTCCATGATTTACTCTTTGGGCAGCCCTGTTCTCTAATGTTGATCCAAAGGACCAATTTTGACACTGGTATTTTTGAGAATATGCTGCATGCGGCTACTGGGTGAGCGCGTGTGTATGACAGCGGAGGGAAAATAGATGGAGTAAAGCTGTAACCAGGCATTTTCTGTTTGTTTTATTTGGTGGGGACGTTGCTGTTGTGGGTCAGCTCTTCATAGGCGGGGAAAGTATAAAGAGGCCTTAATTGTGGGCCAACTGACTGAGACGTCTGTCTATTAGGATGTCGGTATTGTGGAGACTGGAGAAGTGAGACCATAGTAATTTATTTGTCTTTCCACATGGCAGACAAAGCAAGGACACCAGTCTGGTGTGTATGTATGTGTGTGTGTGTGTGTGTGTGTGTGTTTACTATGTGGCTCGCATGTTTAAGCATGTGCACTTCAGTGGCGGATCCTTGTTAAAAAAGCAGGAGAGCATAAAATGACAGGCTGCCAAAGTCAAGAAGATAAAGTTCTTAAAATAAAGAAGTCAGCTACTCTATTCCATCTGTCACCCTCCCTCTCTCTCTCTTTCCCTCTCTCTCTCTCTCTCTCTCATTCTCTTTCTCTCTCTCGCTCTCCCTCAAGGATGGCTTTGGCACTGCTCGCTTCCTCTTATCCATGTGAGGATTTCATGGATGACATGTGTTGACCAAACACACACACAGGGAGCAGGGAGCACATCTGGTAAAACCGTGTGTATGTGTATTTCTGTGTGTGTATGTTTGTGTATGTGTGTGGGTATGTGTGTGTGTGTGCACACAGATCCTTTGAGATGGCCTTCACGCAGAGACTCGAAGGTGCTATTTTATATGACGCCGACCTGTCAGTGTAGAATGCACTAGAAAAACAAGCTCATGAGTCCACAGATCATGCAGGACCACTGAGGATTATTGAGCCCACTTAAATCCACTGCTTTCTACATTACCTTCACAGTTCCCTATTAATGAGCCATTTAGACTGTGCCAAGATCACCTACATATCTGAGCGGAGACGTTTCAGCTGGGAAAGGAGCTCTTGGCCCTGGCCTGTTGAATCCTAGACGTATTAGTCAGTCATTAACCTTGAGATGTATTATTTAGTAACCACTCTGAAAGTAATACGTAGCTTATGTAGATAGGAGTGGCCCTCCGAGTGCTGCATAGTGTTACATTATTAACTGATGTAGTGAACAGTTCTGCTGGCAGAGTAATGCATTAATGTGTTTCCAGTTCCCATTCTGCTTTAACTTAAACTTCAGATCTGTCTCTGTTTTTAATTGACAGCATCACCTGAAATGCAAACCACAAACTCCTCCTACTCTGTGGAAAGGAGCCCTTATTGAGTTCCTGCAAATGAGGTAGAGTTATCATCTTCTTGCTGTGATATTTAAATGTAATTATTTAAACACATTATTTACAAAGTCATGTAATAATTATGTTCCATTCACAGTCTGTCTCAACAGGTTAGAGTCTGTGGAAACACTTTACTGGTTCATTATAGACATCTCATAGATGCTTACCTGACATTCGGCTAACATTCAACTAAATGGGCATGATCTTACACCCTGTGCAAGGCACATCATAATGCTCATTGCTATCTTACACCCTGCCAACAGTCTATTTTCACGCCTTCCTGCCTGCGTCTCTCCTGCGTTTAAACAGCAACAGTGCTTGTGAACATATCTACACCCATAGGCGTGGTGGTCTCAAAATGAGGTGTGTTCAAGTAAATTTCTGGCGTATTGCTATCTTGGCATGGGAAAACACAGGTGCTCCACTGACTAAAAACAGCCTAGGCAGATGTCAACAGTCAGATGTTCATTGCCCGTATTGCCCAATGCACATACAAACCCATAGAGCCTGCCAGTTTTACATCAACAAAACATCAACAAAAATAGAATAACATTATTGTATATCAACACTATATATATATATATATATATATATATATATATATATATATATATATATATATATATATATATATATAGGTCTTTGTCATATCACATATGACTGCTGTTCTCTTAAATGGCCTGCCCGATTGGTTTATTGCACATTGCACCCAGAACACACCCATGATTAATTAAGATACTTAGTATGTGCCTTTTGTGCAAGGCTTACTTTTCCTAAAGCTATGATAGCAAAGACACACTGACGCGCTCGGTGTGAGGTTGACGGTTCACCTAAAATATTTAGTAAAATAAGGCCCTATAGTACTATATAATATGCAGTATTCTAATTATATATATATATATATATATATATATACATTTCCTTGTTGTATTTCAATTCAGTTCAGTTCAACTGATGACAGAGCACTTGGTCTGAGTCTGACCACAGGTTTCAATGGAGTACCATACATTATAGAAACTCGTATCTCTAAGTTTTATATTTTTCACTGTTTGATGTAATTTAACAGTGGTCCTCTATATCCTGTCCCAATTTGACAATGAATCGACATGTTACAAAATTATATGGAATACAATCTTTTTACATTGACTTCCATTGACAGTTAAGGAGATTCTCTTTTTGCTTCTCTTGAAAAATTATCATTTTGGACAAACAAGCCTTTTGCATACTGAAACATATCATTTATATAAACAGGGAGATCTAATATAAAAATAATAAAATAATGACTTATTTCACTGACATATCAGTTCTTTACTAGCCTTTAGCAGGAGCACATTGATTCAGTTCATGAATATTCATTTGAACCTTTTATTTAAATGTGTCCTGATTTAAGCAATAAGCTGGATTAGCAGGCTGAGTCTTTGCTCTGATCACTGTTGATCATTGCTGATCTGCACCTGGAAATACATCCAATTATGAGTGTCAAATTAAGCTACTTTTTTTTTCTTAATCATATTTTAGTATCATGTGGTTCTCAGCGCACAAAGGCTTAAACTGTGAGCACTATGACCATGAGTCAAAGGCCCCATGGATATCCCACTCACTCTATGAAACTGACAGTAGTGCAGTATTGAAGAGGGCTGGACCTGCTTCTGCTCCAAAACCTGCTTCATTTAGCTTTGCTCTCATAGAAAAACACAATATCTCCAGCCATGCGGCAGTGAGCCGTGACTGTTGACCCACAGTTTGAAAACCACTATCCACTACACTGTCTTCAATGAGCTATGGATAGTTTGCTGATTTAAAGGACAAGACGGGAACCCAGTATAACCATGGTAATAATCACTGCTTTCTGGAGTTACTGCCAGACTTAGTTCCTTGGTAAAGGATAGGAAGGCCTACATACTGTGTAACCCCTTAAACAGCCTATGGCCCATTACCAAAGAATGGCAGCATCAGTCCCTGTAGCTACTGAGTAATACACCTTAGTGTGTAATAAGCCATGCTTATGTCTTTTTACTGATATTTTACTCTGTATAACTATGTGATACTTGGAGGTTTGTCTAATGCACTTTTCTGCTTAAACACCTGGCGTTGCAATGAAATTTGGTAGGTAAGTATGTTGCAGACTGCCAATTATCACCAGTTTGAGTCTAAAGTTCAGTCACCTTACTACGGTGTTCAGTTCTGACTTTTTTTTTATGTAAATCAAGTCATTTTTTAACATTTTTTGCATTTCACAAAACATTACTGCCATACCTCTGCCTGACAGCAGGGAGTCCAGAGGCAAGTCAGCCGTTCAGATAAACACAAAGGTGTAATGAGGCAGGGTATACTGCTGCTAATCGCGCCTGTTATCCAGCCGTCATGGCGAACGGCACAAATTGCATTTGTTCCACTCAATGCCGCAGCGAAATTATAACCGAAGCAGACATCCTTGCATAACCTTGTTCGGTTGGAATCGAGACTAATTAGCCTATAAAAAGCATCATTGGTGGAGTGGCGGTTTCAGTAGTGTTTGACACAGAGGCTGACGCTCAGCTGGGTTATTTTGAATCATATGACAGTTTTGCCAACCAGGAGTCCGGCACATTTTCCTATTTATTTGTCTTGTTATTTCCAGGATAGGCTTGTTCGTTTTTTTGACGTTATTCCGAGCAGAAATGCCTTCTACCCATGTACCAAGAGGGCCCTGTCCAAGTACAACAAAGCTGTCCACGCAATATATCATGCAGTTCAGAAATGCAGTCTTTCCCAGAGGTTCGTACAAAAAAAAAGAGAAAAGATCTGTATTCTCTCCAACACTAGAAGTAGCATCTGTCAATAAAGCACACATGAAGAGTGTGATTATACAGCTGGCTGGCCAGAAGCCATCTCTGCAGAATAGAGAGGGGAAGAAAGAGAAAACACACATCTCTCAGTCTTTTTCTTTCGGCAGGGTTTTGGGTTGTTTTGCTTTGGTCAAGTCCAGCTCCGTCCACGGAAGGCTACAGCTGCCAGAGCGCTCACTGGAATAGCAGAGCCATGCTGAGGGGCATTGTGTTTTCATCACCAACCACAAGACCATCCATCTGTCAGAGGCACATATGCAGACACACATTCCCACATGCATACACATGTAGGTTTGATTGTATACCTTGTGGAGGGATATTGATGTTGTGTGTGTGTATATATATATATATATATATATACTTATGTACCGTACCATATATGTAATATATATCCCATTTGAATAAAAAGTAATAAAAAAGGATTATATTAAGATATTATTATTACATAGTATATGATTACCATTACATGTATATTAGTAGCAAGCAATAATAACATATCCCATATGTTATAAATGTAAGTACATATATGTAATAATATTTTGGCCCATATGTATTGCATATATAAGTACCTATATACAATAATCATATGTCACTACAGTACCTATAGGCAATAATAATATACTCCATATTTATTACACATATGCAACTGTCTATATGTAATGATTATATATGTCTATATGTAATGATTATATGATGTCATATTTATTACATATATCTAAAAACCTATATGTAATTGTATTGTATCACACATTTTATGTAATATCTCTCATATACATTACATATGTAGGTACATATGCAATGTAGGACATATGCAATATATGTGGTTCATTTTCATAAAAAAAAAAATATCTATATATATATATATATATATATATATATATATATATATATATATATATATAGTGATTATGTGTAATAATAATATCTTGTGGTATTATGCATCCCATATGTGTTTCATATACAGACACACACAAATAGACATACACTTAATGGACAAAAGTATTGGGACACCTGCTTATTTATTGTTATTAGGTATTAAAAAAAAGAGTTTATCCTGCTTTTGTTGGAGTAACTTTCTGTACTGTCCAGGAAAGGCTTTCTGCTATAATTTTGAACATTTCTGTGAGGATTTGATTGTACTTCATCCCCAACTCCCTATGTCTTCCCAAAAGTATTGGATAAAGTACCAGGGAATCAGAGAACACAGTTCCACTGCTCCACAGCTTAATGCTGGGGGGCTTTTTACCCATCTAGCCCACGCCTGGCATTAGGCACGGTGCCAATAGGTTCATGCCTGCTCCAGACATATGTATGTCACATGTGCTCACATGCATGCATATATATGTTGAGATGAAGACCTGAAACCTCAGCCTCTTCACGTAACTCTATAAAAGTTTGGGAGAGCGACTTTTAATTACCAGAAAGTTCCATATTTTCATGATGAGTCGTAATGCATTTGACACACGGTGAGCTAACGTGATGAAAACCTGTCCTACTTTCCTTCTCTTCCACTCCAAGGAAAATAAGCTTTCCGAGAGCACTGCTGTTTGGTTAGACCCACTGAGTACAGCAGCCTGGGCGAATTCGAGCACACAGCAAATGAAATGAAAACACTGCGTATAAAAAGAGAGAGAGAGAGAGAGAGAGAGAGAGAGAGAGAGAGAGAGAGAGAGAGAGAGAAAAAAACACCCCTAACACTCCATGCCTTTCCCCCCAAACTCACGCAATGTCTGTTTGACCAAAGCAATTAAACAATAAGCCAGTGGCTGGCTGCTGGACTGAGCTGTACCACACACAGACACACGTACAGATCCTATAAAGTCTGTAATTGTCGAATTAGCTGACTGTCAAAGGCGTTTTCTGTTTATTTCTGGTAGAGTCTGTACGACTGCTTTAAAACTGATGATTTGACTGAAGACACAGACTCACACGGAGTAGTGCTGGGAGCGACCACAGTGTCCCATAGAGAGGTGAGTTAATCCACTCTGCAGAAGTGAGCTGTTAAAGCAATAATCATTTGTGTAAATGCAGAAACACACTGGCCAGGATGGAGGATTTATGCCGACACTGCACACCAGCAGCCCACACCAGGCTTCATCTCAACACGCAGGCAGGCCAACACTGTGTGTATCTTAAACCTGCAGGAGAGCAGGAGGAGATTTGTCTGGTCAGAAAGCATGAAGAAGTCATAATAAATTGGTTGGGGCAGTAGCCAGAGAATTGGATGCGCAATCAATCAAGGAAAGCCAGTGATGACTGCAGAGCTCAGTTCAGAAGACACCTTCCAGAAGGTAGAGGGAAGCACTTACTGCAATACAAAGTTCAGCATAGACTACCCCTTAAAAACCTTCACTATTTACTCAGCCATACCAATGGGAATGGCAAGCAAAGCCTAACCCTGTTCCTAATATTAATCTTAATCACAACCCAGAACTTAATTTTAAGTCAAATCCTGGACTTAATCTTAAATTTAATATCTCAATTTAAGAAACAAAATCTTAATCCGAAATCGTGCCCTTAATCCTAATTTTAATCTTAACCCAAAACCCAACCCTGAATCTAACTATGGTACTAATCTTTTTTTTTAACCTCAACCCAGATTAAAATGGTCCTGATCTAGTCTAATTTTAGTTTTAACCACTACCCAATACCCGATCTTAAGACTAACTCTGGTCTTAATCATAAATGTAATATCTACCTCAACTCAAAGCCCAAATCTTAAGCCTAACCCTGGGCCTCATCCTATTTTTTTACATAAAACCCAATCCTAATCCTAACCCTGGTCTTAATAATAATAATAAAAAAAATAATAATAATATTTACCTCAGCATAAAGCTCAATCCTAAACATAATCTTAAACTTAAACCTAATCCCTAAACTTAAACCTAATCCTAATCCTGGCCCTAATACCAGTTTTTAATCTTAAACCTAACTTAACCTCAACCCAGATCCTAATCATAGACCATAGATCATAGACCTCATCCTAATTTTACATTCAACCCAAAACCCAATCCTAATCTTAACCCTAATCTTAATCCGAATGTTAATACATACCTAAAATCAAAGCTTAATCCTAATCCTAATTTTAGTCTTAACCCTCAACCCAAAACTAATCTTATTTTATTCCCAATTGCAATCTTATCCTCAATCTATATCCCAATCCTAATCCCAACCCTGGTCTTAATCCTGATTGTAATATATACCTTAGCTCAAATCCAAAATCCAAAACCTAATTTTAATCCTAACCCTCAACCCAAAACCTAATCCTAATCCTAACCCTGGTCTTAATGCTAATTTTAATCTGAACTTCAACCCAAAACTCAACCCTAATCCTAACCACGGTCTCAATCCTAAACTGAATATTTAACTCATCTTAAAGATTAAACCTAAACCTAATTTCAATCTTAACCCTCAACCCAAAGCCTAATCCTAACCCTGGTCCTAATATCAGTTTTAATCTTAATCCTAACTCTCTGGTTCTGATTCTAATTTTAATCTGGATAAGGAACCCTGTTTGTAACAGCGACGTGTGAAAGCATGTGAAGAAGTCTGAAGAACCTTCACATGATGTAGAAGTTCTGCCCCAGTTAAAAGGTTCCTCACACTCGTTCACACATCTCTATAACCAAGCTAGTTCCTTAGTCCTTCTATGGCATCGCTCAGCAGAACCGTTTGTAGAGCCTTTATTTTTAAGAGTGTAGTTGAGGGGACTGCTTTGGTAACACTGAATGGCTTTAGAGGTCGGTGCTCTTTGCGTCGGCCGTGTCCAGGACTCTAACAAACATACCTCAGCTTAAGTAATACTGACCTGTCTCACTCATTCTTCCCTTTCTCCCCTTTTTCCAAACCAAGTTTTTCTTTTTCTTCATTGTCTGCTTTTTTCCGCATGCTTTTACAGTGCGCGTCTTTGTTGCCACGGTCTATGGCGTCTGAATGGGGCCAAACAAACGGTCCCGTCCGCTGGGCCCTGGAGAAGCAGAGCTGAATAGAATTCTTCCCCTGACTTCTCCCTCGCCAACCCCACAATGACAGGCCACCCCTTTCTTCTCCTGCTCCGGCTAATGGATAAGACAATATTTGCAGGAGTGGGGTGGGGTTTGGGGGGGGGGGGGGGGGCATTCATTAGCATTCAGCCGCTTTTCGCCTGTCTCTCTTTTACTCTCTGAAGATGGGCGCAGTTCAGTTCAACCATGCCACACACACACACACACACACACACACACACACACACACACTCACACTCCTCCTCCCCTCTCCCTCCCCCAATAAACATTCTGCCCTGTTCTCTTTGATTTTTTTTTCATCCTCTTGTTCTTTCAAACAGCGTTTGTTTCCCGCCTCTTGGATTCTCCAAAATCAAAAACGACAGAGGGGGGAAAAAAGGGCGAGAGAGAGAGAAAGACAGAGAGAGAGTGAGAGAGAGAGAGAGAGAGAGAGAGAGGGAAAGAAAGAAACAGGTGCGAGGTGATGGAGAACCGGCGCAGTGCATTGAAGCAGATAAGATGACATCATCAAGTTTTGCCAACATGTGAAAGGAGACCTGAGTTGTTTGATTTGTTGGGGGGGGGGGTGTGGGGGGCTAGATGGCACTGCAGTAACTTTCTTCAATTCAGGCCGAGCCAAAGGGGGCCTTTTGCTGCCGCTCCAAGAGAACCTTTGAATCTCAATTCCAGGAGCTGCTGATGGACAAAAAGCTCAAAGATGTTAATATCACACTCCCTTATTTGGTTGAGCTTCGGGCCTTCCTGCATGCAGATACTGCAGGGATAATGGTTTGCTTCTGCATACAATATATGTCCAAAAGTTTCTGGACACCCCTTCTAATGAATGCAATCAGCTAGCTTTAAGTTGCACCCATTGCTGGGACAGAGGTGCAAATGCACACACTCACAGCTTGTCTCGTCCCTGTAGAGATGTACTGCCACTGAAGCAGACTCATATGAACCTGCTGGCACCATGGCTAATGCCAGGCGTGGGCTAGAGGGGTCTTATAAAGTCCCCCAGCACTGAGCTGTGGAGCAGTGGGAGAACTGTGTTCTCTGGAATGATGGTTGGTGGTGCTCCATCCGATACTTTTGGGTTGAGTTTGGGAGTTGGGAATGTGGGGTGGTGATCATCCAACATCCTGAGCTCACGGATGGTCTTGTTGCTGAATACAATCAAATTCTCAAAGCAATGCTCCACAATTTAGTAGAAAGCCTTCGCTAGACAGTAGAGACGTAGAGGAGAAGTTACTCCAGTAGAAGCAGGATAAACTTCTTTAGCATTCTTGATTTCGGAAGAAACCATGAAGGGAGGTGTCCAAATACTTTTGTCCATATAGTGTAGCTGGTGATGATTGGTCTGGACACACAGCAAGAGCCTGTGCATGATTCTTAAAAGTAAAGGCCCTTGAAAATAGATGGTTTTTAAATGGTTCTGTGAGTGAAGCCATAAAAGAACCACTTCCATAAAGAACCATGTTTGTAATGGAGGTGTGTTTGTGGACGTGAGAAACCTTTGGAATTGGTACTCAAATCAAGCTTCATTGAGATCAAACATGGTTCTTCATGCAACCAAATGTGGTTCTTCTATTCCATCACTCAAATAACCATTCGAAACCCCTTTATTTTCAAGAGCCTTTACTTTTAAGAATCATCTAGACTGGGCACTGGGCTGTGGAGCAGTGGAACTGGTTCTCTGGAGTGAGGGTGGTCCATCCAATACCTTTGGGACTTTGAGTTGGAGTGGTGTTGATGTGGAGTTTGATGACCAGGTGTGTAAACACTTTTGGACATATGAGGCCAGTTTCCCAGACAAGGATTAAGCCTAGTTCTGGACTACACGGCATTTAAATGAACAGCACTTTAAAGAGAAGTGGCATTGCAAGTGAGTATACTATAATTCTGACTGACAATGGGGTGCTGGAGAAAGATGATGGTATTCGAAGTCAATTTTACCCCTCAACCCCTCCCACCACACACACACACTCTTCTTCTCCCGCTCGCACTGTTTGATGTCCATTTAAGCCGGTTCCATACACACTACTAATTATCACAGCTAAGTTTTTGCATTTGATGCTGGGAAGGAAAACATTCCAGGGGAGAGTTGCCATAGAAATGGGCTTAAATGCACCTCGGAGCGGCGCTGGAGTTACTACGCGTTTGTTTTGCGAGTCAACACAGCAAATTAACAAAAGGGCCCAGGCCGAGATTAGCACACTAAAAACAGGGTGTCTCTGGAAGACTGCCATATGCCATCAATCTTCAGACAGCCTTCTGTTCAGCAGACTTATGGATAACAATACGGACTATATTTAGAGCTCTCTGCTCAGGCGCTCATTACCCAGCGTTAGGCTACAGGTTGGAGGAAGGTGTTCACGTTCTGCTGCCTATGGTCCATATGAAGCCTGTTTATTACAGGTTCATCTTATGGTGCAAAGAAGGATTAGGATCATCTGTAAATGTGGAAGATCTGGACGCATACACAGAGAAAATACAGAATACAGAGTACTTGCTTTCTAATGTGGAACGAAACACCACTGTACACAATATAAAGGTGCTGCAGATGGTTCTCTGAGGGATGCCATAGAAGAACCATGTCTGGTCCCATGAAGAACCATGTTAATGATGTTTATTAGATGTGTGAGTGGGAATAACCTTTACATTGGTAATCAAGCAAAGGTTCTATAGGTCTTTAAAAGGTTCTTCACACTTACACATCTCTATAAGCATGGTTTGTCATGTGTTGGAGCCATTTTTTTTATTTTAATTGAAAATGTATATTAATTTGTATTTAATTCTTCATTAATATTCATAGGTTTTGCTTTTAGAGATATAAGAATGTGGGAATGTGATTGCTTTAATGTGATGCAATTTGTTTGGCTGCTGAGTTCTCAAAGCATGGCAAAAATTATCTGACCGTCACATTGCTTAATTTAGAGGTCAGGAATTCATTTATTTTGTTTTGTATGATTTAAAGTTCATAGTAAAGATACAAACCTCCCCAAAAAAGTCTGGATTCAAGATTTTTTATTTTCTGTCACGTGTAAAAGATCTTCGAGGTTTAAGGCTAGTGAGTCAGTACGCTGCACTCACATCATGGAACCAAACATGGTTCTTCTATGGCATCCATCAAAGAACCATCTGAAGCACCTTTCTTTTTAAGAATAAATGTCCAGACGCTCTTAGAACCTACTTAGAAAGCATTGCCAGTAGAATACAATTGAGCAGCCACACATGAGTCTTATGCTGCATTCCATTTTCCTTGAAAGTTGGATGTCGGAGCTGGGAATGACGTCACACCTGAGTTGAATACATTCCAGTTGATCATTCCAATAATTGTACACTATATCTAAGCACTTCCAAAAATAATTAGCTATAGACCTCAAAGTTTACCACAACTGGTTTGGGAATCCTGCTTGCTGTTTTTCTTATGGTAAATCTAACCAACAATTTCCCAGTTTAGCTTTGTTAGCATTGTCCCAGCTTAGCATTGTTAGCGATACCAGTTGATAATATTGCATTATGCTGTATTTTGCACATCCAAACCCCATGGAAACATGTCCACAGACAGAAGTTGAATGATGCTGTGTGTATAGGACTGATTTAATGAGACACAAATATACAGAAATGCTGATAAACTGCATGTGCATGGTGGCCATCTTGGATTTTGAACTCGGGGTTGGTGAGTCAGGAATCTGTCTTCTAGGGGCATTCCAGTTTTAAAAATTCGGACATCCTAATTCAAAAGGAACACAGCATAAGATCACCATGCCCAATGCTAGAGAGGTATTAACCCTAAACCTACATGAGTGATGGAGCTCTTGGATGTATTGGATATATAGAGTCATTTTCCCAAGCAGGGATTAAGCCTAGCTCTGGACTGCACAGCATTTTGAATACTGATATTCCACTGAAAGCAAAATATAGTCCATAACTGCTTCCCTGCCCAGGATACCAACACATACAGTACACATGGAGAACTCTAGTGAGAGTTTTGGAGACTCAGGCAGATTGTAACCGGCTCCAGTGGTCATGGCTATTGATTTGATCTATTTTTGCAGTCCATTCTTTTCTCTGTGATCAGACATGGTCTAAAATAAACTGCAATCTGCAAACTTGCTTAAGGATAGGACAAAAACAGATGAGCGTGTAATTAGTAATGACCGTGTTCCTCAAATTTGTCAATGTTTGGACAATCCACCAGTGGCCACAGCGTGATTTGTTTAGTTGTATTTTTGACTTTATAAATGGAAAACACATCTAGAGTCTGCCATAGCTCTCTACTGAGGCACAAATGAAACCTAGCCACAATATTAGGACACTAGAACCTCTTAAGCTGACGTGTTCGCTGGCTATGGCGTAGACGCTGTCCTACAGAAGCAACTTGCATTTGTCTCAACATACAATGTATCAACAAAGGTGACGTTTCACATTCTCTAATGTTGGGGTGGGAAAAGTAATTGATTTTCAATCAGAAAAAGGATCATTTGAAGAGGGGGTCTCTGCTGTTAAACATGGTGGCGGGTCATTTTTGACCCTTAAGATGACAAAAGGCCTAATTTCTATTGCACCCAAATTACACCCACACAAGTTTTCAGTGAGCTGAATCAGGTGAGAATCAGGTAGTTTCAGTGAGTTTTGGGTGGAGGAAGGCGTCGAGGTTGAGAAACAGAGACAGAGGTAAGTGTCAGGGAGAGAGAGGAAGAGAGAAAGAGAGAGAGAGAGAGAGAGAGAGATGCTCTTAGGACTATAAGCTGCTCCACTCTGCTCTTTGCCTGCAGTCATGTCGGCTCTGGCTGCCCTGCACTGCTCTGGATGACTGCAGGCAATATCTCCCTCTGTCTGTCTGTCTTTCTGTCTGTCAGCATGTAAGACACGGGCGGAGAGACAGCCTGCCCAGCGCAAGACATGTGCCAGTGTGCTGAGTTGACCACAGGGCAAATCGTCAGGCCTGTCCATCTGCAGAATTAACGAGCGGGCGTGCTCTCCTCAAATCTGACACTGACAGCATGCCTCTCCCTTCCCAAGCACCTGCACACACACACACACACACACTTCCAGGCCCTCGACCACGTGTGTGACTGGAGTGTGTGACCTGAGGCATCGATGAAACTCATTTTATCTCTTTGAATATCTTTTGTCAGTTTGAAATGAGGCAATAAAATGTAAACTTAGCTATAAGCACTGACCTTCAAGTGTTCTTAACTATCATAACAGAAAACAACATAATGCTTTATTTTTATTTTTAATTAATAAAAACATATGGTTACCATGATAGAATATAACAATGCTTTTTAAGTTCTATCAAGATAGAAACATTTATTTTTTTATTGTTATTCATTTATGAACATCCTAATTAAAATACTTTGTAGTTAAAAATAATTTATTTTTATTATAATAATTAAAGTAGGTATGACGTAATAAAAAAGCATGTTTTATTATTACTTTTATTTTTATTATTGATTTGTGACTAAAGAATTTTCTTTATTTTTATTTTTAAAGTATTTTTACTATCATTATAGAAAATCACAATGTTTTGTTTTTTACCTTGTTATTCATTTATGACCTTTGTGCAAAAAACAATAAGGGTTATTTTTATTATGGCTAGTTAGTTATTATGACTAGTTAGTTCATTATTAAAGTATTTTTATATAATGGAACATTTTGTTATTTTAATTTTTATTATTACAAAAAAATAATAAAAAAATAATAAAATATTATTGATTTTTTTAATTTTATTAACATATACATATATTATTTTTAATTGAACAATTAAAGTAGTTATTGCTTTTGATAGAAAAAAAACTTTTGATTGTTAGTTTTATTTTTGTGTTTCGTTTGTTACCTTATTTTTTAATATCAAAGTTTTTGTGACTATAACAATACAAAATAACAAGTTATTTTTATTTTTGTTATTTATGATTATCATGATTAAAAAGATAATGTTTTGTTGTTTTTTTAATACTTTTTTTGCCATACTTCTATCTACTAACCACTGTTTATCACTGGTTGTACTTTTTCTTGCGCATTATCCTTAAGAACATCATGGCTGTAATTATCTACGACTTTCAATGTAATTATGACATCAAAACAGAATATTACATTCAAAAATGAAATTACACAACAGGAATGTGATTTGTTGAATCCATATGTTGTGATATATGAATATGAATATGAAAAAACAGCACTGTTATGATGTCAGAACAACACATTTAAATACATTTAAGGACATAAACTCATTATTACTCAATAATTTGTTACTAATTAATATAATAAGTAACTACTTAATACTTGCTATCTTAATAATACTTCATCAGTAACAGCTATAATATATGTGTTAGCTATTATTAAACATGTGTAATGTTTAGATTTGGCACTTATGAGAGTAAAGAATAGAAATTTGGATCCACATGTTGGTTCCTTGGGTTTTAAAAGGTTAATTTTACTCTCTCTCCTACAGTGTAAAAAAAGAGACACCATTTATAACACATCTAGTGAATGACACCCTTGTCCTGCCTGAAACTGCATAAATCTTCATGATATTTCAGCCCCACAAAACTTATTTTAAGGATGGATTGTGTGACACAACGTTCAATTATCTCAGACTAGCCACCCTTCAGTATGATCAGCCTCCGTAAATTCTTCCTCTTGGCCCTGTGCATAGCCTGGGGTGAGCGGGCTCCTGAGGGGAGTGACCCACCTGTTTAAGTCTGAGACGGGCAGAGATCTGCCTGTAGCCTGTGGCGGTGCACATTTCTGTCAGTGCAAAGTTATGGCATCCACGGTAATAAAAAAAATGATCTATTGAATTTACTTTACCCATTCCATTCCAAAATATAATATATAAATATAAATATATATAAAAAATATTCCAAAGTATATTATACTACACATCAATTGAACAAAAAAAAAAACATATTTAACAATAAAACGATTAAACACACGCTTTCTTCATTTATACTGGTAGATAATGGCAATTCAATCATCATTCATCATACATATAGCAACAGTATGAAGCATTTAACCTTCTAATATCAGATCCTGAATCATGCAGATGCTCCACTGACTACAATGGGGAGAACGGCGTCTCTGCCATTGCCCATCCGGGACTGGAACACTGCTACAATGCCAAAACATTGGCCTACAAAACCAAGACTGGACCAGCCCCTCTGTATTTGATTCCAATGGTACAAAAGCCAATCTGTACCAAGAGCCTCCTGATTCGAGTGCAGCTCGGCTTGACCCGCCATCCTTTAAGATACACTGAAGACAAGCGTCCATGCTTTTTTCTGTCCTGGCAACAAACTTCCCCTGGGTGTCCAAACGGCAGACTGAAGACCCTTCTCTTCCAAGTGTACTTGGGCGAAGTGTAGTGCAGAGTATTGTGGTCTCCATACTGACTTTTGTATTTAGTAGTACGTAAGCTTAGGGGGATGTTTAGGATTCTAGCCAACACAAACTAGCTATGGATATTTTCAGAGTAAACAGTGAAGCACTTTTGTAAGTCGCTCTGGAGAAGAGCGTCTGCCAAATGCCGTCGATGCCGCCAATGTAATGTAAACGCTACTGCACTATGGAACTTTGATTAAAGCTCTCTCCAAAACTGTGTAGCACTGCGTAACCCACTCACCATATCAGTGTTAAATCCTGTAGCATAGCTCCACCGCCTCAGTCCACATGCTTCTCCACCTTCAGATCTCTCAGATCACTTGTCAACAAATGCACGTTTACAGCTGTCCATGAGGAGGAGCTTATAGTGTAAATTGAATTGACTGCAGTGGAGTTAAAGTGAACTATACTCCTTACCTATAGAGGGAGCCAAGGAGCAAAAGACACCAATTCAATGCATTCCTTAGGCTTTTTCGTCCTACTGGAGATATCAGGATTCAGTGTGGTGTGAATGACTGGTGCAAGTTGCGCAAAGCTTGTGAAACTTAGAGACCATTTTCTTTAGGGGCTACTGCAAACGTAAAACACTGGATAAGCTGGATCACTTTTGAAGTCCCAAGCGAGGACTGTCCAGTCAGATGGTCCCATTGTCTTCTCATGTTGGACAGGCTTGACTTCTTCGGCTTAAATTCTATTCCCGACGTTGTGAAATGTGCTTGTTTTTGTTTTCCTCCACTGCCGAATGGCCAAACGAACGCATAAGAGCCTATGTGTGCGGGTGACCCGTGGGTCAGAGGTCACCGCGGTAATCGGGAGGGGGGATTCAATTTCCCACAAGCTAGAGGGTGAAGCCGGAGCCCATCTGTCATGCCACACACATGGCCTCGCGCAGCACCACCTTGTTGGCTTCCCAGTGGTGCAGACAGACACTGTTGTGGTCTGATATGCTATTTACAGGCTGGTGTAATTGCTGGGTTCAGACAGGAATAGCAGCACATCTCCCGCGCAGTCTACAACACACCATATACTAGCAGTAGGCTCAAACGCAGAGGTAATATGAGCAGTATTTAGACAGTGGGGGTGGGCACTGAATGAAGTTAACCTCCAAAGGTCAAAGTTGTATTCATTTGGTTGGACGTTTCCTGGTATTGTCACATGTCTGCCTTTGTTTGGTTTGAGGCACCGCAAATTCTGGCCATATTAAAAATAACACACACACACACACACACACACACGCACACACAGTTCTACACACCCCACACACATACATATACTCTCTTACTGGGACAATGCAAACTCACATGGGAGCGGCACTATGTGAAATGTAAGCTGTAGGGGAAAAGGCAATACTCTGAAAGAAAGAGAGAGAGAGAGAGAGAGAGGGAGAGAGAGAGAGATGTTTAGAATTGCTAATGGTGCATCAGCCCATTTCAAAGGACTCCCTCTGCATTCCCTCGCATCGCGATCCAGCAGCGAAACGGAGAACGAACGCCCCATCAGATAGGGAAGCCCCACTTGATCCAGCAAAGGAAATATTAGCAAAGAGGAACGATATGGATTTCCCAGAGTGTCGGCGCCGCCAAGATAGGAAGCCACTTTAATCTACGAACCTGGATTCAGATTCCTGTTACAGATGGACGCTTGGCTCACTCTCTCTCTCACTCTCTCTCTCACTCTTACTCTCGCTCGCTCTCTCCGTTCTCTTTTTTCTCTTTGGAGATAACCGATCGGGTTAGCAAAGTGCAGGGCGGTCAACAATAAAGGCCCTCCATTAGACTAAACTCCGGCTCTTCCGCTACAGAACTCTCCATTTAACTTCACTCCTTCTCCCACTCCAAATTCCTACACTCACCCACCCTTCTCCCACACCAAACCTCTCTCTCCAAACACCTCACAGCTTCTCACCCAGAGTTATGGCTTTTTTCACTATTCATTATTGGCATATTCAACATACTCTAAATGGACAAAAGTATTGGGACGCCTGCTCATTTATCGTTATTCACTCTGCAATCAAGAGCATTAACAACGAGTTTAACTTTATTGCTTTTGTTGGAGTAAGTCCAACTGTCTCCACTGTCCAGGGAAGGCTTAGATATTGGAGCATTGCTGTGAGGACTGTGAGGATTTGATTGCATTCAGAGACAAGAGCACTAGTGAGGTAGAGCAGGATGTCAGATGATCACCACACCACATTTATAAACAAACAAATATAAAAAAATAATTAAAATATGTAATATATTTATGTTCCTACATTTGAGCTTTAAGACCTGCACTTTATTAATAGTATTGCACTTTTCTCATTTTTTTTTTATTTAATTGTTTTCTTTGTTTTTTTATGTCTTCATTTCTTTTTTATCTCTTTACTTCTCTTTATCTCTTTACTTATTACCTATTTTTGTCCCCAACTATCTTTATGCTGTTTTTGTTTTTTGTTTTTTTTTGTTTTTTTGTTATTATGTTTATTATTATGTGCCTTCGTGTGTAAAATGCACTGTATGAGTAAAATGCACTGTATATGTAAAGTAGTGTTGTACCCAAAGTTTGTACACCACTTCATTCCACAGCAAGTGTATTGAAGTATACATACATATATATACAAGGTCTATAGATTCACACCTTATAGGCCAAGCATTTAGCAACAAACTTTGCAAAAATAAACATTTTTTCAGGAGATAACAGTGATGTGTTTAACAAAGGGGTTTGGCTGAATGCGTGAGTTTAGCTCCTGCTGACTGTCTTGCAGATCTAATCAATCTCACCTGACTCCCCCATTCAGATGTTCCTAATGAACTGAGTCAGGTATTATACCTTTTCTTATGTATTAAAACCTCCTTGGTGAAAGATGGGTTGACATGTATGCTAGATAATTAATACAGCACTGAAATGCTGCCAATGAAATTATATAAAAAAATACTTATTTGGATAAATTACCTGACAGTGGAACGAACTTCCCCTCTCTTCCGAGAAGTGGGCGAAATTTAGAGTATTATGGTCTCCATATTGACTTGTGTTTAGTAGTGTCTAAGCTTAGAGGTATCTATGAATTCTAGTCTATTCAAACTAGCTGAGGTTATTCTTGAGTAAATAGCGAAGCCACTCTGGATAAGAGTGCCTGATAAATTCTGTAAATGTAAATGACAGTAAATTTATATTACATTGGTTGATGGAGAATTTACTTGACTGCTAAATATTTCTGCATATTTTAACGTACATTATATTATAGTATTCATTCACTTCCATAGGTCTCAAGTCTGAAGTAGCATCAGGTTCATTGCATACTCATTATTAATACATTTGTGCTTTCATGCCTTTATCTAATATCCTTGGTTCCCGATACGTTCCTCAGCCTAAGTTCAGAATTTGTTTGCAAACTATAATGTTTTAGTGCTTTCATTCAAGTAGTCAAGTGTCCAAAAGCCAATTCAGAGAATTTGACCAAATAGTCACTTTTCCAGCTCTAAAAAGGAGGCCGACCTGATCCTAGATCAGCACATCTAATTGGACATGGCATATGAATGCTGCGTGTCTCGGGGTAGAGGCAAGTCTCGGCACACTGAGCAACCGTGGCTGTGGCCATTGTGTGCTGAGTGAAGTGTGAGCATGGTGGTCCGGCCTAGAGACAAAAGCTCTGTCCATTTAGAGCCGTGTGTCTGAGGGACATGCTGAATTAAACCATCTACTGATCAGCTCGGCCTGTCAGCGGGGACCGTGTCATAAGTCATTCAGTGGGTAGTTATACAGGTCAGCGCATATGAGCTAGCACCTCCATCCACAACCACGGGCTGATGCAGAGTTAGGGCTCAATATTCAAGCTCTCTCCTGACTTCTCAGGCTGTGAATTCAAATGTATTTGTGGTTTTGGACAAAAAGCAAAGTGCAGACAAAGATGTATATTGGTGCAGCAGTCTTAACCTCTTAAAGTACATGAAACCACTGGTGGTTTCTGGCTTCTTTCCCCCCACTGGTATAACTTAGGAACAATGTAAAAATGAATATTGGCCAATTTGGATTGTAAACACACTAACGGACCTGTAAGGGGACCTCCAAAACCACCGGTACATTTGCTGTGCCTAGGGAAAGGCACATTCATCCCTTTTCTTTTCTTAGATTAAGTAGAACCAATAACTGTTGAAAACATGGTTCCCTAACCCTTCTGTTCTATAGAAATGAAGCCAACATTGTCCGCCATGTTGTCAAATTTGCAACCAGAGACTGCACAGTATGGACCAGAGGTCAGGCCTGTCTCTGATCACCTTCATTAAGTTTACAGTGCAGAAACAGAGCGGATTTGCCCCCTGGATTCCCAGTTTGTCCGATAATTGGAACGTTTCAACAATAAGCAAGTTCCTCTACAACTCAGCTACTCCATGTAATTAACGGGAAGGGCAAGATGCAGGTCCTGCTGACAGCCGGTCTCATCTAGCCAAGGCTGTCAATCACTTCATTCCTAAGTGTAACCCTGCCTTTTTATGATATAGCAGAATCAGGGTTTACAAACAAATTTTGGAAAATAAAAAGTGGGCCAGTACTAGCACAAGAAAACTAACTGCTGGTATTTGGAGACACCAGAGATGGAAAGACAGTTTATAGGTGAAAAATGAGATGGAAAATAGGCAGTTTTGTTATTGAAACATACAGGGGTGGGCGGAGCTAGACATCACACAGTAACCAGCCAGCAGAGGCGCTAGACCTGTGGATGCTTCACTTTTGTGAGATGTTGCGGTGTCCATGTTTTCTATAGTCATTGAGTAGAACAATGAAATAAGAGGCATGGAGTCAAAACAGGGTGTATGGAGGCAATGCATATATATATATAGAGAGAGAGAGAGAGAGAGAGAGAAATATAGATATTGAGTAGATGGCACAATTGTGTTCCCTGACTAAATATCCTGAACACCTTGACAGTACCACCCCGTAACAAAGCTCATACCCTCAAAAGGACAGTTTGTTCTCTCATTACTCACACAGTAAGACCCACACTGTAAGTCCTGCAGTAATAAACCACCGGCAAGTTATCTTGAGCTCATCTGTCCAACCTTTTAATCATGAAACGATCCTGCTAAATGGAAAGTGTTTTGGTATTTAATATCTCAAAATGTTCTAAAGGTCTTGTCCTCTGTCCCATCAGTCGGCCAGCCAAAGAGAGTCAAAGGACCCGCTCCCCCCTGGGTCACTTTTGAAGGCTGTGTCATCGGTTCTAATTGGTTAGGTAGTCACCCACTAAATTAGGTTTCTAATAGGCCTCCCCCCCCTGCTGAGAGACAACTGTACAAATAATGAACACAGTTTCGGCGGCGCTGCTGTGGAGCTGTGCTGTGCACTCACTGAAAATCATCTACAGAAATCCCAATTAAGCTGAAAGTTTTGGCGTCAGAGTAAACAAGAGAGGGAAGCATGCACGCGCCCACATCCGCACACACACACATCCACACACACACACACACACATATATAAAGACATAACGGTGAGTCAAAGCTAAAGGTGCGTGAATCTGATGTTTGCTTTCCTGAGATTGAATATTTAACGAGGTGTGTGGTTAAAAAGTAACATAATGCTCCAGCATTGACAAGCTCATTAATTTTTAACCTACTGCACCGAGATTCCACTGGCTTCTCTGGAATTGGATTTTGCATAGAAAATCATAACATGGCATGAGAGCAGGAAATTTAAAAATTGATCAAAAGTCCAAATGGACACGCTGCTTGTATCCGGAATCCACTTTCTCTCCCTCCGCTCTCTGGGACAACAGTGTTTGTCAATAGTGGATGTAGTTCATTGTTCTTCACGCTGTCAGTAGTTATCGCCCATGTTGCTCACAAATAGGGGCACTGCACTGGAGACCTGAAACAAACCACCCAGTCTTTTTCTGCCATTCACCCACATTTTCTCTATTTTCCAAAGATACACCATTGAAAAGAAAGGTGGCACACATGGTTGTTTGAGTGGTGCCATAGAAGAACCACTTTTGGTTGCATGAAGAATATTAGCCCTCGTTTACCAGGTTGCTTCTAAGAATTTTCTTAAGTATGTTCTTGAGCAAAGTCCTACCAGAAAGTCTATGTCAGATTCATGATGCAGAACCCATTGTCCTCGTACACTGAACAAATCCCAAATAAGAAAGCACTGGTGAATGTCAGATTCCTCGTGAGAACTGCGTAAGTCGGTTTTAGGAAGAAAACTCTTCTTAAAGATGGCTGGTGAATAAGGCCCAATGTTTTTAGTCGAGTTCTGTAAGTGTGAAGAACCTTATTTTTGGTGAAGAACATCAAGTGAAGGTTCTTTAGGCCTTTAAAAATGTGCTTTGCACTCACACATGTCTTTGGAACCAGAAATGGTACTTCTATGGGTGTGTACCTCTGATGTGATATTTTGTTAGTTGTCCTGCCACTGAGATTCCTTCATCCTATCTCTATCTTACTATCTCTGCAGATGCATTTCCATTACAGTTATGTTTACAGCACTTGTCTGATTCTCTTATCCAGAGTGACTTTGTAATCAGGTTACACAGGTAGGAGAATGTAGACTTCGGAGTCTGGCCCTAGGACTAGGACTCTTATTAGCTTAGAGATGTCTGCTTGCCTGGGAATCAAACTCCAGCCTGCCTTAGGGAAGGCAGTGTTACACCACCAAAAAATGCACATTAACCTAGCCTACCTAGGCTCCACCCACAAATACAGTATATAGTAGAGGTTAAGCTTCACGAATCGTCTCGATACTCAGAATGCTAGAACTCCACCTAGTGAACTCCAAGATATTCATTTCAGATGATGTTTATTTTGTATTTGTGTGAAAGGTCCCATTTCTAGTGTAGACTACAAGGGTGTAACCCAATGCCATTGTCTGTCTCTGGTTAATGCTCAGAATATCTGTACAAGCTGCCACTGTTGGGCCCTTGAGCAAGGCCCTTTACCCTCTCTGCTCCCCGGGCGCTGGAGTTGGCTGCCCACCGCTCTGGGTGTGTGTGTGTACTCACTGCCCCTAACACATGTGTGTGTGTGAGTGTGTGTTCACTACCAGATGGGTTAAATGCGGAGGACACATTTCGCTGTACAGTGCACACAGTGACAAATATGTGCACCTTTACCTTTACCTTTACCTTTACATGTAGCTGCATTAGGATTTAAACCAGAAGCGGGTGTGGCCTAAGCCTTCCATTTAATTTCACCATGGACAAAATTGATGCCTACTCCTTCAATAGTATTGTACTACATAGTGAGGGGCCATTTCGTTCACTAAGTAGTGGAAGACGCACAAATTAATTCAGACACTTCCTCATCATCAACATGCGCCCTGCACTGGTCGCATAAACTAACCTGTGAATGGCTGAAAACACACATAGACACACAGACATACACACACACACACACACACACACACACACACTGGATTCTGAATGAAAATTAGTAAAGCTTTGAGCTGGTCAGGAATAATCTTGTAGTACGTTGTTCAGCAACCTACACCAACTGTTAATGAACTACATGGGAAAAATCTGAAATTCACGGCATCCAGTGGCTCGTAACTAGCACTTGACGATATGAGCAAACACCATCGGCTCACAATACGGCCATTGTCAGAGGCTAACAATGCATTCTGCTCCAAATTTAGCTCATGAAGTGAGCTACACTGTTCACTAGAAATGACCAGTGTATTGTCGCTCCCTCAAAATCATACTCAAATTCCACTTCACAATTCAGAAACTAAGATAAAAAATGGCCGACGTACTCAATAGTGTCTTTAAACAGGGATCCAGTTTGGCCACAGCCCATGTCACCATTTAACGGGTCCAGTGGTTTTCTAGGAAGAACAATGAAGAACAACTAAAAAGGTGGACCCCAGTTTTTTGACTCCACAGGAATATACAGTACCAATCTTCACTGTTGGAACTTTATTTTACTTAGATATGGACGTGGTAAATGTTGTGAATAGTACGGGGTTAAACATATAGCATTAACTCCTGCTGTCAGACCTGACGTGAACAGTGAAAGAACACACTGTGGGAAAACCATTAACCTGTAATAATGGTGATCCTCGAAAGGAAGGAAGGAAGAGACGGGAGAAAAGAGGCAGGTGTGTCGACATCAGCTTTTTTTGGTGGATCAACACACACACACACACACACACACACACACACACACTCACTTTCTTACTTGTTCACAGGCACACCCACCCACCCACACACAAATACACACACTCACATACGCACCTACACACATACCTATGTTTGTTTTTTACCTTGTCAGGGTGTGAGTTTGATGCCCCATATGTATTAATGTAGTAATAATAATCATCATCATAATAATAATAATAATGATTATATTTACATTTCCTCCGGGTACTCCAGTTTCCTCCCACCTTCAAAAAAAACCCCAACTTGGCTGGATTAAATTGCCTCTAGGTGCGAGTGAATACGTGTGTGTGGTACCCTGTGATTGACTGGAGGCTCCCTGTCCAGGAGGTATTCCTGCCTTGCACCCAGTGATTCTGGGTAGTCTCCGGATCCACTGTGACCAGGAAGAAGCCGGAAAAAATGAAGAAATTAATGACTTAATGATATATATATATATATATATATATATATATATATATATATATATATATATATATATGGACATGTAATTTTTTTTGCACAATGCACACACACACACACACACACACACACACACACACACTGCTGCTGTTCTACGCTGACTAAGTATAAACATCTTGTGAATTGGTGTCATAAAGGGTGGGGCACCACTTTCCCCACATTCAGAACTGTCTCTGTCAGTGTGTACAGAATATGTCAGGGAGGTGGATCACTGTGGATCACTCACCTCATTGAAATCACTTTCACATACATAGCAAACTTTCTCTGTCTTAAATCAAACCATAGAGCAGCACAGACTGCGTAATCAACACACAGCTGGCTCCCAGCCAGTAGAAAGAGAGCAAGAGAGTGAGATTGAGAGCGAGAGAGAGAGAGAGAGAGAGAGAGAGAGAGAGTGCAAGCGAGTGGAGCTGCCAGCTTCTGTCTCTCAGCATGCACACACTTGAGTGTCAGGGTTAGGAGGTTGGAGAGCCCTGGAAAGAGCATGTAGACACACCAAAGCTGCCCTATTCCTAACCATTCTCTTCTCCATGGTGCATGCTGAAGAACTCTGGCCTTCTTGGTCCACATTTAGGATTTTTTTTGTGAAAATTGCATTGTGGATATGTAGTTTTTGGAACATTGTTGTAAGGATTTGATTGCATTCAGTGATATTCAACAACAAGGTAGGTCAAGATGTTGGAGGATCACCACCTCACCGTGTCCCCAACTCCCAAACTCATCCAAGAAGTACAGGATGAAACACCAACCATCATTCCAGTGAATCCAGTTCTTCCACTGCTTCACAGCCCAATGCTGGGGGGCTTCATACCCCTCTAGCCCACACCTGACATTAGGCATGGTGCCAATAGGTTCATGCTAATCTGAGCCAGACAAGTCGTTTTCTATTGGAAGTACGTCTACAGGGACAAGACAAGCTGTGTGTGCGTGTGTGTGTGTGCATTTGCACATCTTTGTCGGCAATGGGTACAACTTAAAGCAGCAGAAAGAATGCATTTATTACAAAAAGTGTCCACAAACATTAGGACATATAGTGTATTAGAAAAGAAGTACTAGAATACTTTAAAAAAACAGTCTCAAACGCCATGATATCCAGGATTTCAGAGAACGTGAGCCTTTTTATTATGTATTTAAATAAAGAGTAAATAAAAAGTGTGTGTGTGTGTGTGTGTGTGTGTGTGTGTTTGTTGCCTTTAAGAGTAAGTATCTGCTTTAACATCATGCTGACTAAAGCAGCCAAAGCCAACACAACAGACAAGACGTCGATTTAGCCTATCATCACCCTAGAACACGTGCTTTCAGAGCACCCAGTCATACAGGCCTTCATGCCAGTCCCGCTGAGAGAAGCCACCCCAGTGGACATGCCAAGCCAACCCAAACGGAAAGTGGAAGAACCGCACCAGTAGGCAATAACAAGGCGCTTCCACTGGTGTTATTAAAAGCAGTCTGTGAGTTCTCCATGCTGTAAGAACCAGGTGGTCCTAGCGCTTAGCTCCAGGAGCTAAATCGACAGTGTTTGCTTAACGGCACCGGAGCAAACTCTCAGAGGATTGTAAAAAGCGTTGGACCATTGGCTCGCAGTAAATCGTATAAGCAGGACAATAGCAAAGGCTTGAAAAGAATCTAATCAAGTCATTTACTGGCACTTGGCTAAATGAGTTGTGTACTTAAAGAGCCACATTATCATTAGCACCTGCAGATAACAATGGACCGGGGTCTCTGGAGGGTGTTAAGGAAATGCTGAAGCTCAGCTTTTTATAATCCCTTCTTTCTACCACAAAATACACATCTGTGCCCTCGAGGTGCGTCATTAACTAATGGAATACACATTACTTTGCAGAGATAGAGTTTCAATTAAAATGCATTCTGCCTGGATGCGGACATTTGTTGAGGAATAGTTGCTGTTGGAAGTGAGTTTATGTGATAATTCTTTTAGAGTCAACTCGAAAACAGGTTCTTGGAATATTTACATTGTGTGGAGGTTCTTCAAACTTTAAAAAGGTTCTAGATCTTCAGGGACTTCTGTACAAACTGGTGGGGCGATTCTTTGCTAATACTAAAAACTAGTAGTTAAAAACTATCCATTGATGGATTGCTTAGGGAACATAAAGATGTTCTTACAGAGAGTCGACTCCCAAAACATATGGATAGAGCAAAAATGTGCACTGTCTATGGGGCGCTGAGAACGGGTTTTGGGAACTGCTCCAAAGAACTTCTTTTATTACCTTTTTTAACCTCCTAACCTTCATGACGTTTATAATATCCAAAGGATTACCAAGTTACAGGAGTGAAGAAGGTAAAAGAGGTTATAAACAAGAAGCCTTCCTTCAAGGATCTCTTTGAGCAGTATTTATGAAATGTACGCTAACAGGGGTCAGTTTGTGATGTTTAATTGTGCATCCATGTCATGTAAATCAGACTAGCTATTCCTAGATTAGTGTTGTTATTCTGATGCGCTTTAGAAATGTAGGCCACTGTGTTCAGGCATTAATCTCTCAGTAGAGGAAACTTGAGGGCCAGTCAGAAATGTTCTGCATGCACATCCCTGCTCCTCAGAGAGCATTGTGAGGTTTTCCGGAAGCGTCCGGAAGAACAGCCCAGCCACAAAAGGGCAGTGATATGTCTGTTCAATGAGGCAGGGAGCTCAGGCGATGGGAAAACAGCTCCACGGCCTCTTTCTGAAACCGGAGAAGACGCAGAGATCCGTCAGCCAGGAGAGATACGATACGGTGCTCTTTCAGTCCCCGTGCAGGGCCAGAACAATGCAGGGGAACGCTGGCTGCACCTTCACCTGTGATTCTGCCAGGCCAAGAAAACAGACGACAGATGTTGCCTTACAAAAGGGCAAGAGAGGGAGTTCCACAGGAGGTGAAATCCATGTGAAATAATCTCCAGGCTGGAGAATCGCTTGCATAGAGGTAGCTTTGTGTTGTCACACTCCTGTTAGAAGGAACCTCTGGGAAAAAAACAAAGGGAAAGCTGGAAATAGTGACCTCTGATTACAGGAACGGGACGGATTTTTGGAGGTTCACCAGAAGTGTAGATACCTTTTACTTTTACCTCTGCTCTCAGTTAGCCATGAGGTTGTGCATAACTGTGATGTAAAGATTATTCAATTAACAAAATCATGGTTTTCTACCATTTGCATTTTATTAAACAAAGAGTTGTGTCCAACAATAGCTACTTTACGCCTATAAATCATGCTTTTGCTGTTCCAACCATGATTAATGAGCCCCAAAGAGTTTGAAAAGTAAGTTCTGCTGAGTCTGTAACTCTGCTACAGTTGATGATGAAATTGCTCACTTTTACACAAGAAGGGAATGGCAATGGGAGGCAACCTTCTAAATGTTTGACACTCTCATTTGTGGCAGCAGCCACATACCTAGCAGTAAACTTAATAACTGCCACTTTTCAACCCTGTCCACTCCTCACTAAGCGCCGCCTCCACATGCTTGTTATCCGCACCCCTTAACATGCATTTTTCAAATGTGCTGAGAGGGCAGGAGTCCATATTGAGAATGAAGACACTCTTTGTATTAATACAGTTTAGCTGATGAATATCAGTGTGTACATATTGTATAATGTGACTCAGCTTTCACAACTGGAACAACTTTAGAACTTAAGGTACAGTGTATATATGATTGAACAAGTACAAACTAAATAACTCAAACAAGTACAAAACTTAAACAAGTACATACTAACTAACTCAAAGAAGTACAAAAGTAACTATATCAAACATGTACAAACTAACTCAAACAAGTACATAACCAACTTTAACAAGTTCAAAACTAAATATCTCAAATACGTACAAACTAACTAACCTAAACAAGTACAAAACGAACTCAAATACAAACTAACTACTAACTAACTTAAACAAGTTAAACATGTGCAAAACTATCTCAAATGTATAAACTAACTAACTTAAACAATTACAAAACAAACTACCTCCAAGAAGTGCAAAACTAACTCAAACAAGTACAAACCTAACTAACTCAGTACAAAACCATATGAAACATGTACAAACTATCTGAAACAAGTACATACTAACTAATTCAATTATAAAACTAACTACTTCAAACAAATACAAAACTAACTCAATCAAGTACACAAGTTACTCAAACAAATACAAAATAACCATATCAAACATGAATAAACTAAGTCAAACAAGTACAAAAGTATCTTAAACAAATACAGAATGACCTAACTCTAACAAGTACATACTATCTCAAAGTACATAACCAACTAATTAACTCAACTGTCTCAAACATTTACATAATTAATGAACTAACTGAAACAAGCATGTAACCAATTAAACAACTAAACTAAACTAATTAACTAATTATTCAACTAAAATATACACACATTACTAATTAACTAATTAACTCAAATAAGTACACAACTCAATTACCAGCTACTTACATTAACCTGAAGTTGGAACCAAACAGCTAACACTAATGTCTCTGTCCCTCACTGTCAGGATTATCTTCATCAGCACAGAGCACACAAGTTTTATACTAGGCCTACATCTCCAAAACAGTAAGGCAGGCAGGCAGGATGCTAATGAACTGGGAATGAAATGCGATTACCAGGAAGACCTGATTTGAATGTGATAAACTTGAGCTTAATGTAAACAGGTTGTCAAACTCGAGGCTTCAATTACTCGATTAATGTGGAAGAAACTGCGGAAGGGGAGGCGGCAGGGATTAACGCCTGTGTAACTAGACTCTACCTTGGCATTCAGGTTAGAACACTGAAATCCGACTGCTGTGAAAGGAATTTGTCACTGTACTTGTCAGCGGCAATGAAAACCTAACCTCTGACACACTTAAATCATTAATGAATAACCAGCACACAGTTAACGTTCACTGGGTTTCAAGCAGCTGTGGATTAGCCTGATTTCTCCGAAGTCTCTGTTTGTCAGGAATGATGAACTTTATTAGAAAAGTGAGATTCTGAGATTAACAATTAAAGCTGAAATATACATACATTAGTGTACAGCATGTATTATTGATATATTTTTACTATAGCTGTAATTACCCAGCAGGAGCATCTCCGTGCTTACTATTTGCATATTTTAACACATTTGCATAATCCAACAACCTAATCTGAATGGCATGTTTGCCTTCAACATAATGAGCTGGAGACAGCGTTACTTGTGAAGGTATGTGTGCATAAAGGATTATAGCCTGCATTGTTTGATAAATAGGACATTTTGAGTTGTCTTATAGCTGTATTTCTCATTATTATTATTATTATTATTATTATTATTCAATTTATTTCAGTTCTGATTACTGCAGCAATCACATTCTCTCTCAGCAGGGCCGTCCATTCCAGCGTCTCCCGTTAGAAAGATGGCCTAATTACATGTCAATAATTCAATGCTTAATTTTAATGGCCCAGAGAGGTTCATTTATTCTCTGTCCGTGCTGCCGAGCGAGTGATTAGCAAGGATGAAAGATAAAGCTTGGGGGAGAGAAAAGGAGAAGAAGATAACAGAGGAGCTGCTATTCTTCTCTTTCTCTCTGGCTCGCTCTCTCTCTATACTCTCCTGAGGTGGAGAGAGGTCTTGTGGATTCCTGAGTCAACAGATTTGATTGCTACTGTCTGAGGGACTGACGGTTGCAGACAGGAGGGATGAGAGGCCCTGCAGGTACACACACGTACATGCACACACACACACACACACACACATGCAGGTTTGTTTTTATGCAATGTCAGTACTTGCTGTTACTGTCAGGACAAAATCTTCTATCTCCATGTTTTTATTTATTTATTTATTTTTCATTGGGCTGATTTGATTATTTCTAGAACTGCTCATCTCCTGGGGGTCAACCAAGAACAGGAAGCTGAGGCTGCAGTGGGCACAGGCACAGATGGTAGGGTTAGGATTTGGTGGCAACAGCTTGAATCCTTGGCCCCACCTGCCTTGTGTCAACAGTCCAGGCTGGTGAAGGTGGTGTAATTGGTGTAATTGTGTGGGGAATGTTTTCTTGGCACATTTTGGGCCTGCTAATACAAATCACTTTTAAATAACTACAATATTTAGAATAACTACAATCAGCTTTTGTATAAAACTCCCTGTTCTATCCCTGTTTAAGAAATCAATTATTCTTGCGAGCAAAGAACTATTTTTATAATTGGTTCCAGGAATGGTATATGATATTATAATAATATATGCATATGTATTCATGAAATAATACAAAACATTAACAAGAAATTTCAGCAAAAGTGTGATTTTACTGATATCCTCGTCGGCACGCAATGTATCTCAGGATATGTTGGCTGGCAAAGGATCCTACCATTGGAAAAGAAGGATGGATTTCTTGAGACAGCCTAGCCATGCTACTGTGCCTTAGTTAGCCTTTAAATACAGCCTCCGAAAGATGGAGCCCCTGAATTGAGACACTACTTATTTGAATGTTTCTGACACAACATTTCCAGTTAGACAAAAACTTCAATGCTAAAAACACAATAAATAAAATAGAGTACAATAAAAAAAAAACTGATAAAACTGATATAAAACCAACATAATCACACTGATACACTAATGTTTAATAAACATGTCATAAATATTTTCAAAACATAAAAACTGGGACATTTATTTAAAACAGAACTTTTTTTTTGTTTACACTGCAATTACAAAAGTTGAAATTAAAAACTTCCCTACCAAATATAAAAAAAGCCTGGATTCAACTTCAAAAACACAAATAAATGTAAAGAATATTCAATAAAAGGAACATTTTGACCAACAGAACATTCTACAAACCAAAATCTTTAACATTCACAACGTCCATATAACGTTCTTCTAACCACAACAGTTCTAGCTGGGATGTTTGAATTACTGTAATCAGACTTTGTTTGTTTGCATAGATCATAATTGATGAGGGTCTTGTATGCATTTGGGTTGGATGGGGTCGATAAAGTTGAGGGTGAGCGTGGGTCATATCTTAAAATCGTAGGTTTGTATATTGTGGCTTTGTATTTGCTATATATTTACCTGCCTAGCGACTGCATATGGAAATTAGCTTCTTAGCTAACTCTGCTGTAAAGTAGTCTTTTCTCTTTGGGGGTGAATGTAACCTGTGCATGGTCCCTGACAAGATATACATAAGAAGCTAAATTGTTCACTCTGTAAATGTACAGAAACAAACAAACTAATAAACACACACAGACTCACTCACTCCAAATGACAAAGCAGGTAGAGTCACACTGCTCCCTGTTTCTGGGTTTGAGACCATCACTGCTATAATTAAATCTCTCTCCTCTTTTCCTTCACTCACATGCATGTGGAGTTCATTTGTCTGTTCTATTTTCATTCGGCATTAATATTTATTTGCATCGCAGCGCTGAATGATTCCTTTCATAAGTCGCGATAAAACGGAGCGTTAATTTATGCTACATAAAGCCTGTACACTGGGGCTGTAACAAATCTTTGCTTGCTTCACAGTTTCTTTTCTGTGATGTCAACTCCAGAGGGAGTCTGTGGGCTTTTTGTTGAACTGTTATTTCTGAAACGCGTGAAAAAGCAGGAAGTTTGGTTAAGTGGGGAAAGAAAAGCAATAGAAAGAGCTGGGAGTCCTCCCCCCTCCTCCCTCCCCAACTCCCTCCACCCCACCCCCAGCTTGATTTGTCCTAAATGAAGGCATCTCTGCATGCATTCCTTGTGTCCTCTGACAATGGTCCTAGTTTCTTTGGGCCTGAGCGGGTGCTGAGCCCTTGCCTTTGTCCACTGATTAACTACTTAATTCACGTCTCAGCTTGCTAATTGCATGGCCTGTATAGCTTGCCTGTATTACTGTTAGAACTAATGAGACACAATTACTGCGCCCAGCAAATCTCTGGCTGGAGCGATCCCTAAGTGCCCCCCTACCTCAATGTGAGCGCATAGAGAGTAGAGCTGTACCCCTATTGTAAAAAAAAAATGAGGCTATGCAGTTTTTTGGGGAAAAAAATAAATGTATTTATTTGAAGCTGCTTTATAATTAGGCCCTAGAGTGAGTGAGTGAGCGAGCGAGCAAGCAAGGGAGGGAGGGAGTTAGGGTGGGACAGAGGGAGAGAGAGAGAGGAGAAGAAAGATGGAAAAGCATTATTTAGAGCAAAGGCTTTATCAGACAAAAGGCAAAGAAATGCCATTTGATATATGATGGTAAATCCTGAACTCACAAGGGTCATCTCTTTAAATCTAGGCAATCACACAACCGAGTGTACATGTTTGCTTTTTTACATTTAAAGGACAAAAAAACTATATTTTGTTGGAAAGACAGATAAAAAAACTAATCTACAATTTTAGAACCAACAAAATCGGCCAGACGCTGTATTGTGTGGTAATTAATCACACAGGCACCATGCAACAATGTTTCTGTTTGGTTAGGTTTAGAAAAGTCTTAAATGAGGTACATACGGGACACAGAACTATTAAACATAATTACAGTCACAACAAAATCACGTCTCATTAGGATTTTCCCATATAAAATTACTGGTAAAAATATCATTAACTCATTAAGCAGAAACACTGTAGCTAATTAATCATAACACACAACACTGTCAGCTAAACCCAATGCACAGTTACTCTGCCCTTTATATATATATATATATATATATATATATATATATATATATATATATATATATATATATATCTCAAATATACAAACATTAGAGGTCAGCACCATTACTTAGTAACACCCCCCTTGGTAGAAACTGCAGCTTGGTGCCCCACCATCTTGGTGCACCCACTTAGATGCACTGTCCTGTAGATTCTATGTGGTTATATGGGAGTTTTGATTTGCCTGTCTTACCTGCATATGAGCAGTTCTCTTCCAGAGTTTTCTTGGTCTTCCAGATCTCATTTCGACATTGTAACATTTCTTAATGACGTTCTGCACTGTAAAAACCACAATCCAAAGAGAATTTATAAAGCTTGGACAATTGATTCAGCTCCTTATACAATTGGTGGCCTGCATCAGGCCTGGTTTGCTAATCAAGCTCTGACATCTTGTACAAATCTGAGTCTTTGCAGTGCTTAGGGTGCCTATGATTTTTTGTTATTTTTATATATTTTGTTATTTTAAGAGTTGTTGTTGATGTTAATGTTTATGTTTGATTAGCTACAGGTGATGTGTTTTATACTTTTCAGAAAAGAATAGTATATATATATTTTTATAATGTATATATAATGTAATGGCTTGGGGTGTGTAGTGCAGTGTGCGAGTCAGAGTTAGATCTGTAGTAAAATTGCTCTTCAACTGCACTTTTTTCAGTTGATGATTCATTTTAGCTTCTCAGTTTGTCGTTAACTGGGATTCAATCCAATCAAATTTTAAATCAATCAAGTATTAATTAAGTAACCCAGGAAATCAATCAATCAATCAATCAATCAACATAAAATCACCTTACATTTGCTAAAACCACTAATCCTACTCTCAACCCAAATCCTAGCCTTAGCCCTAATTCTACACCTAGTTTCAAATCTAATCTAAACTAACCCTGCTTCTAATCCTGACCACAATTCTACTGACAATCAATTAAGTGGTATTGGGTAATTTTGTAGTGAATGTCAGCACTGATAGGAAAGCCATAAGAAAATGGGTCACCAAATAAAATCTTACACACATTGCAACACACTGCACAAACCCAGCCCAGCAAAAGTTGGTTGATCAGCCTTTTCTGACTTTTTCAGATCAAAAAGAGAAAAGAAATGAAAGCCAGAGTTCTTCACCAGCTCATAAAACCAACACTGAAATCCCTGCTGCCCGCTAACAGATAAAATTGGAGCTAACAGCATGAGCACAGAAGTGATGTATGATATTTTCTCACTGTGCTAACACACTCAGGTCTTTCTACAGTACATGGCTAACGCTAATTGCATCTCTAGCACTCCTGAAACATCTACAGGTGCTAACTCCCTACTCAACACTGGAACAGGCTGGTAATTCCTGGAACACATCAAATGAAAACACTTCTAAATAAAATCTAAAAATGCACACAGATTTATAAACGCAGAGCCGTCTCTGAAGTGTACGTTTATAATACAGTTTTACTCAGTGAAGTGGCGGTGGTGTCTGGATAGGCAGGGATGCGATGCCTTCTTAGAGATCCCGACCCAACATGTATGTACTAGATAACACCTAGCATTGTTTTACATGCAGTATTTCATACACACATACAACATGCTTCGATGGGTTTGCTACAATCATATACACAAGGTGACCATATGTCCCTCTTTTTCTCGGACATGTCCACTTTTTGGGATGTGAAAAGTGCATCTGGTGAGGATTTCTAAATGAAGTTGAAGTTGATTTCATGTCTGCATTTCTTTCTACAGTCACCAAACAACAAGTCTGCTTAAGCCCCGCCTTCTCATCACCACTATTAGTCTACCTGTACATGCATCTTCACCAACCATTGGTCAAACTGCTTAAGCCCCGCCTTCTCACTGCCACTGTTGGTCTACATGTACCTGCATTTACATCAACCATTGGTCAAACTGCTTAAGCCCCGCCTTCTCACTACAACTATTAGTCTACCTGTATCTGCATTTACATCAACCATTGGTCAAACTGCTTATGCCCCGCCTTCTCGCCACGACTATTGGTCTACATGTACCTGCATCTACACCAACCATTGGTCAAACTGCTTATGCCCCGCCTTCTCGCCACGACTATTGGTCTACATGTACCTGCATCTACACCAATCATTGGTCAAACTGCTTAAGCCCCACCTTCTCACCACCACTATTGGTGAACATGTACCTGCATCTACATTCAGCCATTGGTCAAATCTGTTTGATTTTTTTTTTGGACTTTATTGTATTGTATCTTTATTGTATGAAAATAAAAACATAATGTAACAGAGTGGTAAAAGTAAAAGCTTTATTGTTTTACTTGTGCAACACTTAAGTTGAACTATATAAGTAAGAGTAGAAATTATTGCAACACAACAAACTGCTGTAAAGATGGGGCAGGACTGTGTTGGTAGTGACTGGTAGGGCCGTATTTCTTAAATATAGCCGACTGCTGTAAAAATAGAAGCTTTATAGTCTTAAAGACCAGCAGAAAAACATGAAACTATTATCATACCTAAACAGTTTAATGTTGTTCCTATCAACAGTCTACTCATAATGTTAACCAGAAGACAGCTATAAATAGCTGGAATTCTTCAGTGTGTAGTATTTTACTGTGGCTGTTGTTAACAGTAAACAGTGTTCCTAGTGTAAACGTACACTACAAGGCTGGTAACTCTACTACTAGTATTTAACAGGGATCACAGTAACTATGGTATTATTAAGGAAAAAGGGAAATACAGTAGTCAAACTACATGTGTTGTTGATTTTTTTGAGTGAAAATACGTTCCTACCTGCTATTTCAAAACACAATTACCATTTGCTTAATCCTAATTTAAGATGTTCCAAAAAAGGGTCATGTGGTAAAGTAATGGCTCAATAACATCCCTGTTTATTTTTCCTCCATTTATTAGATTCACAAAATAAATGGTATAAAATCATCTAAAAGTACAGAAATGTTATATTTCAGTTTGTTTGCTGTAGATGATTTATTCATCTATTAAATTTTTTTAAGTATATTTTATTTCATTACAGTTTTAAAACAGCTTTCAGTGAGCGACAATATTTTATTTATTGTTTTATTCTATGTTATTTTATTGTCATTGTTAAAAACTATGAATTCTAATGGGTAAACAAGATTTTACCTCTATGGTAAATGCTAGCAGCTTGACCAGCAGAATTCTCCTCTTACACTTTGTAGCGTGTCCTCAAAAAGCAGAGTGCCTTGTTGTCTTCTTGTTGTCCACTAACAGTGGTCAGATAAAGCGGGAATGCAGTTCATCATATATGGGATCATGCCAACAACTTGGATTGCTTGGCGCTGCTCTCTGGGCAGTGGTATTGCAAGAGCCAGTTCTACTTCCAGCAACTGTTATCTAACCTCATCATTTTAATGAGGGTTACATTCCTCACCAGAATGATGAGACTGGATTACCATTTGGCCTTTGATGATGTATAAATGGTTTATTTTTGTTCCTAATCTAATTTTCCATGGCACCTTTCTATGCTCTGTCTGTTTGTCCTTGAGATTTGAGAATTATTTGTGCAATAAAATAAAGACTTAGTATTTTAAAATATGTCAGCCTTAATTAATAATTCATTGTTTTATGTTGATTTAAAGGGGAAATTCTTTGATTTTCAAAGTTTCTAGATATTGTAGTTAACAAAGTCATTCATTTACATTACATCTACATTTACGGCAGTGAGCAGACGCTCTTATCCAGAGTGACTTACGAAAGTGCTTCACTGTTCACTCGAGAATAACCTCAGCTAGTTTGAATAGAGTAAAATTTAAAGATACCTCTAAGCTCTAAGACACTACTAAACACAAGTCAATAAGGAGAGCATAATACAGAGTGGTTTGATGTGAAATGGTTAATTGTAGAGAAACTTACTGACTCTAACTTCTTTACAGTGGTGGTGATAGGAACCAGGACAGAATTACAGAAATATAGCCATGGTATCTACTCTTCATAACCACGACTGAACCTACATGTGTCTCCTGGGTTTTATATGCTGATAATGACAAAATGTTGTTTAGTTTTGGTTACTTAGTTTGTTTATTTCTGAACTATTTTGCCTTATGATGCCCTGCATGTGTCAGTCCGCCAGTACTATATCAATATATTATCTTGTGGCTTCAATATGTTATGATGTGGCCTAAATATATATTATCTCGTTGCCTAAAATTATAACCTTGTGGCCCCAATATTTTATCCTGTGGCCTCACTGAATCATCTTGTGGCCTCAATATATTACCTTGATGCCTCAGTATATTGCCTTGCGGCCCTAAAATGTTATCTCATGGCCTCAGAATATTATGTTGCGGCCTCAACATATCAGCTTGTGGGCTCTGTATTTTACCTTGTGGCCTCAATATATCTTGATGCCTCAAAATATGATTTGTGGTCACTATAGACTTCATTTGTGGCTTTATTATACATGATCAGCCATAACATTAGTTATGGTTGAAGTGAAGTGAAAGACCTTGATCTGTCAAGGGGGAGATATATTAGGCAGCAAGTGAACAGTCAGTTCTTGAAGGTGATGTGCTAAAAGCAGGACAATTGGCAAGTGTAAGAATCTGAGACACTTTGACTGAGAACTAAACTGTTATGGACTATACTGTTAGACGACTGGGTCAGAGCATCTCCAAAACATCAGCAGTGGTCATTACCTACCAAACGTCCAAGGAAGGACAACCGCAGAACCAGCAAACAGGGCATCTAAGGATCAGGGACGCTCATGGAGGCCCCACCTCACAACTCACAGGACTGCTGCTAACATCTTGATGCCAGATACCACAGGACACCTTCAGAGATCTCATGGAGTCCATGTCTTAAATGCTCAGATCTGTTGTGGCAGTAAAAGCGGGGCCTACTCACTAGACTGGTACTAATGTTATGACCTTTAACCTCTCACTATTCAAACCTTGTCCCAATACTCATTCTGAAAAACAACAGTAACTAATGCCCATAATCTATCTGAAGGTTATAAGTAGATAACCAAGCGTTTTTAGTTTATGGTTAAAACAATGAAGGATGATGGTTAATTGGGAAATTGTGGAGGTCAAGAAAACAATTCATATACTGGCAAATGAAAACCCCCATATGACTGCCAAGAACCTGCAGAAAGGTTTAACTGGGTCATTAGCGTTGGTGCACCTTGTCAAAAAAACACAACATTTAAGGTATGCCATAGAGCTTCCAGACCAGTCCTATAACCAGCACTTTTACCAAGTCTGAATGACTCTAGAACAGTACATTTCACATTACATCTACCTGAGTGTCTTCATGCATTTGTTTCACTATAATGCAGAAATTTTGAGAAATTAATAGAGTTCCCCTTTAACAAAGTCTGTATCCACTGGCTCTACTCTCCTGGAGTATAATTACACTACTGCAAAGAAGGCAAAATCACAAGTTGATGACAAGAGGCTCAACAAACAACAAATCTACATATTGAGTGACAGAAAGCTCTGAAGGCCTCGTCTCCTTTAGGTAAGACAACCTGCCCTTATTGCCACAGTAACTGAACCTGCTTGTATGCAACAGGATTTACTTTCTATGAATCACTGCACGTAGTTTTCATCTAGGATTACACTGACAAAAACAAACCGACTTCCGCAAGGAAATCCCCCCACCCCCCCCACATGCAGGCATTTATCTCAGACTTACTGAGTCCATTAGCTGGGAAAGACATATAGGCCTGTGGCCGCCCAATCCCAGCACTATAATAATGAGCTCTCTGCAAAAAAACAAAACAAAAAAACAAACATTATACATTATATACAATATATATAACATTACAACCACTCAATAGGGATGGGGTTAGTGGAGCAGGTGTAAGATATGCTACATTTCTCCCGAAAATATGAAATATGCTAATGCTGCTCAAAGGCAGGGTTGTGAGTTGTAGACTGTTATGAATGGGACATGAATTAGCCTTAGCTTAGCCGCCACAAAGAGGATTATTACAGTGGTGTATGGCACTTTTCAACACTGCTAGAAATTTCTGGAATGTGTGCTGGATTTAGAGTGTTTACTCTCCTGTCAGTCTGGCCTCGTCACTCCTTTTTTTCAGTGTCCAAAAAGGGGGAAAAAAGCCCCCACCGCCCCATTCATCTTTGTCCTCAGTACTAACAATGCAAACTCTTGTACATTAGCCTCTTGGCCCTGTCTTATCAGGCTGGGAGACAGTCTGAGGCGCTACCTGAATGCTCTTTGTTTCTCCATGACCCCCTCTAGTGCAGGTCAGTGCCGGCAGCCATTCCAACCTGGATTTGGCCATCCTCGGGTTTCAGCTGCTCTCTCCCTTTCTCTCACACACATGCACACACACACACACAGACACACACACACACACACACACTAGGCCAGGGGGCCCTAGGTGGATCTAATGTGTTCTGTGTCAATCAGGTGTCTATTGGCAGAGTGACGGCTTAACATGTAGTGCTGTCATGCTAAGCCGCTGTGAGCACAGGTGGACAGAGTGTGTAGGTGTGTGTGTGTGTGGTTTTTGTACATTTTCAGGAACAATAGCCTGAAAACCACAGAAAAACAGGGCTGACCAGCAATGTCACGGTCAACACAATTTTTACTTTACGGGAAACAGAACTAGAGGAAGAAAAAAAAACTCCTTAACTTTCAATGGAAGTGAGGGTAAAAGATTAGGGACCATTTCTATTGGTACAATCATATATGCAGACTGGACTGACTGTATATATATATATATATATATATATATATATATATATATATATATATATATACAGACATACAGACATTTGCAGATAGTGTTGGGGTGGAACCAGAGGCCTAGTCGCCAAAAGTCTGTTAGCATGCTAACATTAGCTAACTGGCCAACCATCAAAACTAAAAATGTAAATAATTATATCAGATGTCTTAATATTGTCTTAATATAGGATAACAGTGTAGAATTGCCAGGGATGGATCTCTGTGTGGAGCTGCACTTTCCGTGAAGCTAGCTTAGCAATTCAGAAGCTTTTAAGAGGTCAACTTTTAAGAGGTCAGTGCAGCCAGAGCAGCAGAGCTGTTGGTTATGGACCCAAATTTGTTCATCAAAATTCACCAAAGTTGAACTTGTTGCTAAATTTCGTGTGCAAAATGTATTCATCCTGGAAGCTGTAGAGGTGAAATTGTCTATTGCGATAAATGACATTATAATGATTGGGAAATTCTTATTACCCTTGAATACTTACACATGTATAATATTAAAACATATTAATGAGCATAATTTGTACCAAAAGGCCCTTACAGATCATCACTGTCATGCAAAAACCTTCTATTTTTGCTGTGTAAAAGAAATTATCAGACATAATACATATGGGAAATATGAGTCCCAGTATAATATTTGTCTTACACAGCAAAAATAGTTTAAGCAAAGGTTTTTGCATTACATACTTTATTACATACTTACATAATTACAATACGTAATGCACATGGTTATATTACATATAGATAGACATCTGTTCTCAGACTTTTGTAGTCTGTGGATGTCCAAACCAGAGAGAGTGTGAAATCCTCAGTGTCCGTTTTCTGTTCATAGATCAGTGCCTTGCACACAGCAGTAGTGCCCAGAACCAGTGTTCACATTTCATCTAACTCATGTAATTGAGTTCCCTGTGATCTCTATAAAATTAACAGTACTGATGTTATTTCAGGCATGATGACGTTCATAAATCATATATAATGTACTTTGTAGTCAAACCATCGCTTAAAATAATGAGTAGTTATACTCCATCATGACCAGTGCTGGTCTATGCCCTCTGTGCCAGTGGCTGTGTTGACACTGGCGGAGAACAGTACAGATTGCCCAACGTTACTTAATCATAGGTGCAGCACACAAATTAAAAACTAGGATCCTGAGAAGCCAGGAACTAAGAATATGTTTTATTTGTCCTGGCCATGGGCACTGGAGACATGATATGATTGACAGCACCAATAAGACCTTTATTGGTCCATTAATGACACACTCATCGCTGTGTGCAATTGCAGCTTTCGAAATAGTAAGTGAAACACAGGGTTTGGACAAAAAATGAGGTTGTGTCACAGATGAATAAAAGGTGAAGGCAAATATTTATATAATTATTTAACCTTATGTTACCTAACGTATCGTCTGCAAGTCTTTGTGTTTTGTGCCCTTTAACTCATTAAAACCTGGCCAAGAATCCAATAATAGTCCATAGTAAAATAGTTCAGCATGAAGAAATGAAGCTTTCTGTGTCTTACTGTTTACTAAAACTTCATACAAGGAGCTCCATGCTGCCCTTAGTGTTGGATGCACTTTTTTGTTTATCTAAGCACGCATTCAGAAAAACAACTTCCATTGCTAAGAAAATGCTTCTTATTTTTAAATTGGAGTAATAAAAAATTATGATTTAAACGCAAAACATATTCCTCTTCATATATATGCTAATAAAATGTAATTTTATATTTTTATATTTTATATTTTTATATATTAAAATATATTTTATATTTTATATTTATATTTTATATTTTATAGAATTTTAGACTTTGTTACATCATGCTATCATGCTATGCAATTAACATATTAAACCAAATTCAAAAACAGCTTTGAAAAATTATGCCCTCTAAAAACTAGCAGGGTATCCTTTCCTGCCCAAAGACTGGTTTGAGCTGGTTGGTTTCTTGAGTCATTGTCTGGAAAATTACCCAAAGGAAAATGTATTTTATCTGTATAAAGAGAAATAATGCATTTCTGATGGGCGAATTTAGGAGTAAAGGGAAGATCAGATGAGCTTTGAGCAACTATTGAAAGTTCTGGAGAACATCATGAGGTCTGTTTTAACGTGGTAGACTGCAGAAAGGTGTCTGAGATGTGGAAGAGAGCAACAAAAGAAGTAATCAGTTCTTACACTTTTCTGGTGTGAATATTATTCAACTGATACTGAGGTAAATTAAATTACAAGGCTTATATACACATTCCCCTGCGTATTATAGAGTGAAACCAACAAACATAGGTATTTTTAAATCTGTATTTTATTTTTTTTGGTTGGGAGATAGAACTGATAGCTACCCATAATGCTTGTTTCTGCTGTTTCTCTGAAGTGTCATTGATTCTGTCATTTTTAACTAGATTTATAGCTAAATAATATTTTTTGGCATTTGAATTTAAGTAAACATTAATGTTATCAGTGTAATGCTTTTATTGTAGATTAGTTGGCTAACATTATACTCTACATTATACTATACCATACATCCTCTTTTTTCCAGACATGTCCTTTTTTGAAGATGTGAAAAATACATCCAGCCCAGGATTGTGAATTTCCCCACTGTGGGACTAATAAAGGATTATCGTATCTTATCTTATTTCTATAATAATAATAATAATAATAATAATAATAATAAACAACTCTTTAAAAGCTTTAAACGCAACTCTCGGCTCCTAAACACCACTATTGGTCTACCTGTACATGCATCTAACACAACCATTGGTCGAATTGCTTTCCACCACAGCTGATTGACCTCAGCCTAAAAATGCCTAAACACAAATCAGTTTGACTTTGCCTGCTTATTTACCTGCTTATCTATTTATTACATTGCCATGAAAGTCAAATGTATAATGTAACAGGGTGGTAAAAGTAAAAGGAGATGATTTGGCCATATGGCCAGCTATGAATAGTTTTATGTATTAATGTACACTAATGTAGCTGCAGGATTTTAGAGATAAGTAACTCCCTCTTGCCTCATAAGCACACATTGTCACGGTCCTAAAACTTAGGCCTACTTGAAGCCCCTCAGCCACAACATCCTAACCACAACACCTGTGTGTTTCCAAAATATGGTCACCCTACTTTGCAGTTTAGGAACAGGCTAACATATCTACAGAAAGCTGATAAAAAGCTTAAATATTAATATTTTTTATTGAGCAGTTTGTCATCATTGGTAAGTTGTTATGTAGTTATTCAGAAGTAAGTAAGTATATTGTATTTTATTAGGAAAATTAAGGGGGAAATAATATATAAATAATAATAATGAGAAAACCTTAAGTCCAAATCAGGTAAAACAACATATGACTGGGTCCAATTAGCCCGATATATTCTGTCATGTTATTTTACTCATATAACTCATATTAACCCAGAGTGGCTCAGTGCTGGGACCCACTGTGTTGTGTCTAACCCAGCATTTATAGTGTGTTAGTAAATGAGAACAGTAGGTTAACACACTAAAACAGACAATGTTTCACCTCTTACTGGTTTTAATGGTTCAAACAACACACTGCAATAGCAAACCCACCACTCACACACTGTGACTTGCGTAAAGTCAATAGGTAGCTGCAATTGCTAACAAGGTCACACATTGCTTCACACCTGATCCTTGGCCACACCTCCTGAACCCGGCCCACATGTAGATATCCATCTAAATGGTGTCACTTACCCACATAATCCTCTCGGCATATCTCTGCTAGATAAGGGCTAGTATTTAGAGAGAGACTTTTATTGCATCACCTCCCTTGACTTGATGCAATCATGCCATATTAAAGCGATGCCTCCCACAGAGGAGGCCCCTGTCATCTACTAACATCATTTTACCACACACACACACACACACTCACACCACTGTACATCAACGCCTCACGCCGTTATGCAAATGTGATTGGCCCAATTATCATTTGTCAAATTTACAACATGGGGTGAGGGGTAGAACACGACCTGCTTTTATCTGGTGTCTGTGTGTGTGTGTGTGTGTGTGTGTGTGTGTGTGCTATAGAGCCTGATGAAGGCTGAACAAAGCAGAGCACATATCATCCATCTCAAATCTCTGAAATCTGAAGATTTATACATTATATGAATACACACAATACCATTACCTGTGTAGCCAATTTCGCACCAGATGAAACACATTTACAGCGGACGCGACACACACACACACACACATACAGTTTCTATATATCTTGCACTGGAGTACAAGCTACATGTCTTTATTGTCCATATATTGCCTATATAAACTTTATGTAGGCTACATTTAAGCATAGCTTTTTTTAATTAGATGTTATTTGACCTCATTGCTACTTACAGGTTCTTCCCTGGACAGTAGAGACAGTTACTCCAACAAAAGCAGGATAAACTCTGTTTTTTTTTTTAAATATATTATGAATGAGCTGGTGTCCCAAAACTTTAGTCCATATAACCTATAAACACAAATGTGATATTGACTGAAAGTTCAGATTTAGCACTTTTGACAGAAGTGAGAATTACTGACTACTGAATTATATCACGCTTGTGTGTGTGTCTGTGGGTCAACATTGCTACTTCAGAGATGAATCATTTAAGTGTTCTCATTGGATAGCAGCGTGTGAATGTTTTCATGACAGCACTGCAGCTCATTATTTCTGTCATAACTGTTCCCAGTATTGTAAAGGTGTTGTCTATGGTGGCAGATTAACCTGGAGTGAAGGTCATGTGTTATCACTGCTGCTGACGTTCAAAGGCCAAGAAAAGCAATAAGCAGCAATAAACATTCCACACTTGAACACCTTCCGTTCCTCGTAGGCCTGATTCCTAATGCATAATCCACACTGCAAAGTGCTGAGGGACTTTCAGGGGATGCTTCAGCACTCTTTGTATCCCTCTACCCTTCATGCCAGGCTACAAAAGAACACATTAATGGGCAGTAGCGGTGTAACAGTACACAAATGCCACGGTTCGGTTCACACCATGGTTTGGACCACATGGGTACTTTATAAACCACTTACCAAAGACTGTGTATAGTCATGTGAAAAAAACAATACACCCCAAGAAAACCTTTGTCATTGTTGAAATCTTTGTTAAATATCTGGACATTTGGTCTTCATAATCACTATGGCAAATGTGTAACGTAATAATCAGGTGCAGCACATCAGCTGGTTAGAGAGTGCTCTGGAGGACATTTCGCCTGGTTTGCTCTTGATTGCTGAAATGAGTGGTGAAGATCACTAGGGCCAGATCCAAAGAGCTCTCTGAAGCCTTCAGAAAGAAGGAGAAAGATCCAGATGAGTCTGGAAAGGGATGTTAAAAAAAGACCTTGAAGCAATCAGCTGTTCCACTGCTCGCTAAAAATCATATGCAAGCCAGGAACAGTTAAAACAGCCGGACAACATGGCCAGAGATGGACAAGTAGAAATTCCTCAGTAGAAATGTGATATTGTTTTGCAAATGTAATGCAATTGCACCCCCTTTATCTATAGATGTTGTTTGAAGTTATATGAAATATTAAATTGTCCATATTTCCTGATGAAGAAGTAAATATTTAATGGGGTGTCCTAATCTTTTTGACTGTATTCCCGTATCACAGCATACCCCAATCCATGACGTCCCGATCGTACCACTACCATCCTAGTGGGCCAGGCATGGATTGGTCACCTGCCAATAGCTGCAATAGCCTCAATTAGAGCAGAGTTAGAGTTAGACAGCTTTCACTCCCCTGGCAGATGTTCTCCAAGTCCCTGTGGTGGTGATTGGGTGATTGGCGCTGTGCTGTTCACATATCCAAACCGCTTAGGCGGTTGTGCTCGGCATTATCCAGCGCATGTTTAATTCAAACAGTGCCAGAACCATCAACTGGCATGGCACTCTGAGAGGAGGTGGTGGGGGGAGGTGAGGAGGTTGCACACACACACACACACACACACACACACACACAAACAAACACAAACACAAACACAAACCCACACACACACCAATACACGCACACACACTTCCAAAACAAAGAAAAAGCCTAAACCAGGTTCCTGAATGTGGTCACCAGTGTGCCTCATCCAGGAGATGTGATAGGATGATCTCGCTGTAGAGCAGTGCATTGTGGGTAAGGTCGTCCACATGTCACCCCACGCTCGCCCCGCACCTCATCTCTCTCCGCAGCTGCTGAGACACACACTTCAAACACGGCGTCAATTCCCCCTCTCCAGTCTGTCAGCAGCACTCAGTGTGAAGGGTAAATTAATAAATAACCCCCTGTTTACCCACTCACTCTTTTTTTGAGTATAAATAAACATGTCTTAATCCTCGTGCTAATGAGCATTAGATGGGCCCAGGGTGGATTCGCTGGAGGTGCCTGCCTACGGAGCGAGTGAGCGAGAAAGAGAGAGAGAGGAAGCCGTTTTGACAGAGCGAAATAAAGCAAGAGCAGAAAAAGCGAACGCCCCCCACATGTGCTGCACCTCCACAAGGTCGGCTTATTAGACATCTGCTCAGGGCTTTCCGGATGTTTCCATCCCTCTGCCTCTGCCTGTTGCTGCTCCATCTCTCTCTCTCTCTCTCTCCCTCTCTCTCTCTCTCTCTCTCTCTCTCTTTCGTTCGTGTGTTTTCTCTCTCTCTCTCTCTCTCTCTCTCTCTCTCTCTCTCTCTCTCCATCCCTGTCTCAGTCATCATCATTCCACAGGTCAGCTAGGCACCACACCATCTGTTCAATAGTCCACACACACACACACTCACACACACACACATACACACACACAGGGAGAGAGAGAGAGGCAGAGTGAGAGTGAGAGGGAAATAGAGAGAGAAGGAGGATAAGAGTTGGACAGGGAGTGAAGAAACAGAGAGCAAGAGAGAGAGGGGGGGGGGGCAAGGGAATATAGAGAGGTAGCTGGACCTTACCGCTGTCAGAAGTAAGCACAGAGGGCTTGACTGACAGACAGGTACTGGAATTCTGGGATTGCTGTTTCTAGGAATGCACAGATATAAACTTTCTAGGCTTAAATAATCCAGTGACCAGTACTCTGGACTTTGTTATGGCCAATTTTAGTAAGTGCTAAGTGTCTTTTTTAGCTAGGTAATAGAGTATATTAGATTTGATGATAGTGACAGTATTGGTGTGTAATGCAGAGAGCATAAGACAAGTGAAAACTGTCAAATTAGCTGAGTCAATCAATTCCACTCAAGGTATGTATAGTATATATGGTATAGTATAGATAGTATAGTATGGAAGACTGTTTAACATTGCTGATGTAGGGCTGCAGAAATGAAAAGATTTGGTAACGCTGTAATTTCTGATGGCATCAGAGAAGTCATCAGTTCGACTGGTGTATAAACAGTTTGCACTCTTATAAAATAAAGGTGCTACAAATGGTTGTTTGAGAGATGCCACAGAGGAGACACTCATGGTTCCATAAAGAATCATATTTGTAATAGAGATGTGTGAGTGTGAAGAAACCTTAAAAGACCCCCAAAACCTTTCTCTTTATGCAAAGGCTCTTTATCAAATGAATGGTCTCATCTCTATTACAAAAATGGTTCATTATGGAAGCAGAAGAGGTTCTTCTATGGATTTCCTCAAAAAAACTTTTTGTAGCACCTTTATTTTTTAGAGTGTGAAATATCCCATAACCTAGGTTGCATTTACACACAGTTTCTTTGCCATGTGACAGTGTTACGACCCGTGAGTTACTTATCTACATGGCTCAACACAGAGAAAGCGGTCAGGGTGGGCTTATGCCAATTAAAAGCAAGCTAGCTAGCTTAATAATGATAAACTAGAACTAGAAAGGCGGAATGGTTCCCACTACCAGTCAGTTGCTAGACTGTTGCTATGTGGTTCTGAGGGTGTAGATAGCTGATTGCTATTATTTTGCTAGATTAGTTGCTATGGTTGCTATGTGGTTAATATGATGTTACTAGCTGATTGATGAAGTGTTGGATAGGTGGTTCCTTTGGTGTTGCCAGGTGGTTGCTATGCTGTTGCTAAGTGGTTAATATGTGGTTCCTATGATGTTGCTAGGTAGTCGCTATGACATCACAGGTGGATGTTATTGTGTTGCTAAGTGGTTGCTATGATGTTGCTAGCTGGTCGATGCAGTGTTGATAAGTGGTGGATAGGTGGTTGCTATGGTCTTGCTAGGTGGTTGCCAGGTGGTTGATATGTGGTTCCTATGATGTTGCTAGGTGGTTGATATGTTTTTACAGGTGGTTGCTATGATGTTGCTAGGCAGTTGCTGTGACATCACAGGTGGATGTTATTGTGTTGCTAAGTGGTTGCTATGATGTTGCTAGCTGGTTGATCCAGTGTTGATAAGTGGTGGATAGGTGGTTGCTATATTCTTGCTAGGTGGTGGCCAGGTGGTTGATATGTGGTTCCTATGATGTTGCTAGGTGGTTGATATGTTATTACAGATGGTTGCTATGATGTTGCTAGGTGGTTGCTATGATGTTGCTAGGTGGTTGCTATGATATCACAGGTGTTTGGTAGGGTTTTGCATAGTGGGTGCTATGATGTTGCTAGCTGGTTGATGCAGTGTTGATAAGTGGTGTATAGGTGGTTGCTATGGTCATGCTAGGTGGTTGCTATGTTGTTGCCAAGTGGTTGGTATGTGGTTCCTATGATGTTGCTAGGTAGTTGCTATGTTATTACAAGTGGTTGCTATAATGTTGCTAGGTGGTTGATCATGGGTATCATGGGTGGTTGTTATGGTGTTGCTATATGGTTCATATGATGTTGCTAGCTGGTTGATGCAGTGTTGATAAGTGGTAGATAGGTGGTTGCTATGATGTTGCTAGGAAGTTGCTATGTTATCACAGGTGGCTGCTATGATGTTGCTAGGTTTTTGCTATGTTATCCAAGGTGGTTGTTATTGTGTCGCTTAGAGGCTAATATGGTGTCCTAGATGGTTGCTAAGTGGTTGCTGTTGTTGTCGGAAAGGGAAGAAAAAGATGGAACCCACAACCCCAGGCCCTTGAAGCTTTGGGGCGCACACACTACATGTGCCGCCGTATTTCCAATGATGGTAATTAAATTTAGGTAATTAAAGGTAATTAAATTTCATTTATCAGCAAAAAAAATACATATAGCTTAATACAGATTACTAACATGACTGTACTCATAACATTAACAACAGAGAATACTGTAATTCCTCGAATACGTACAGACACACATTCAGCATGTATGAAAAACAAGGAGCAGTTCATCTTAAAATACACCCAGCTTTTATGATCTCTACCAATAATTCAGACTTCTAAGGATTAATGGGCTGAAACAGGTCCAAGACTGGATCCGAACTCCAGCTGTCAATCAAGGTTCATCTCAGATTACTGCGTGTAGATGTAGTAGATATGTGCACGCTCTTTAAAAGGACTGATAGCCAGTGAACAAGATGGACAGTGTAGCGCACAGCCTGTGATAAACCTGACTGCAGTCTCCGATTTCTGTCCTTTGAGTTAAAAGCAGCCCTGAACTCATCAGGAAATTTGAGCGTGCAGCTATAGACTGGAAATCCTCTCTATCAGCACATACACACACAGTCATTGTGCTACAATTGACTGTGTTTTTCAGAGTTATTACTCTGACAGTATCCATCTGTCTCCAAATCTGGTGAGTTAATGAGCTGGGAGCAACTTTCTTCCATTCGCCTTTCAGCATTCCCATTCCCAATATTCCCATTCCTACAAGGCCCTTAACTTCAAAGTAATGAACTCATTTGGGCAATTTCTACTGATTTCTTCAGTATAGAATAGCTGGTGTTCACAAAAAATACAGTTAGGAAGCTGGTAGGAAGTTTTGATGAAGCATTGTGGGTAACAACCAACCTGGTAGCACGCCTAGAACATCACCATGCTACTAAAAGAACACACCGGCTCACATAAACGAGCACAAGCGTACGCTGCGTTTAACTCGCTATCCCCAGCAACAGCAAAGGCGTCTTGAAAAACTGCATGCCGAAGCCTGGGGCTACTCAGCATTGTGGGAAATGTAGTCCACTAGCTTCAGCTACAAGAGTTAACATGTTTTAACGGTGACAAGTCAGTCTGTTTGCATCTCTGCACCACTCAACCGCTCATCATAAGTGTCGTCAAACATCACATCTAAACGCACAGTCATAATACTTACGCCTCAGAGCGACGAGAAGCTAGCAGGCATGGCTAAAGCTAGCTGTCCAATAAACTGAAGAATAGGCAACTGTATAAGGAAGGAAGGGGGAAAAGGGTCATTCTCTTTAAGAAATCAACCGTCTACCCACTAACCCCGCTGTAATCAACACCTTTGTTTTTACCCTTTTACCTAAAAACCCTTCATTTGGTATCCAGCCAACACCGACCTGTGTGTCAGTCTCCACCCTCCGGAGATGTCGCCATTGCACTCGGTTGCAATGATGCTTTTTGGCAATAAAAACCTGGGGGTGCATGGCAACAAAAACATACAAATGACTATGTTTCGGCCGGTGCAGTCTTTAAATAAAAGAGCTCCATTTCCGGTGTGATACCAGGTAGGTAATAGCCCTGTTTTCACCATGGCATACTAGGGTTCAATTCCCTGCCTGGGCAAGCACACCACTCTACACCAATAAGACTCCTTGGGCAAGACTCCTAACATTACTAGTGTAAAATGATTCAAATGTAAGACGTTCTAGTTTATAGCATCAGAAATGTGCTGTAAAATGAGATTTTGATTATATATTCTATTATTGATTCTTTTAATAAATACTAAACTTTACTTTTATAGATACAAATGTTTTCACTTGGATGTGACTCCTAATAGACCCTACAAGGTACATGATTGGACCTGAAAACCGTGACGTTTCAGGGTACATTTACAGGGACATTTACATTAAAGGGATCTTTGAGAGAATCCATAGAAGAATCACCCTTGGTTCCATAAGGGGTCAAAGACAATCTTTGAATGTAAAGAACTTTTAAAGGTTTGAAGGTCCTTCACAAGGTTCCTCACATTCACAAATCATCTTTTCAAACATTCTTTATGGAACCAAGGGCAGTTGGTAAAGTACCTTTAGTAAAGAATTGGTAAAGATCTGGTAAAGAACCTCTACATCAAGTGAAGGATCTTTAGACCTTTAAAGTTCTTTAGACTCTTTTTTCAAAGTTCAACCAAAAGTGGTTCTTCTATAGAATCACTCAAAGAACCCTTTTTAAGAGTGTGTTAGTACCAGTACAGTGCTCGTCTGTGATGGTCTTCGTTGTTTACATTATAATTGCAACATGCTTCAGTGGCCTGAGTTGTAGAAATAACCTCAGGTTCAGTGGTTTAGAGATAAGTGTAAAGCACTGCGCAGGTACAGAGCAGATAAGAACTACTGCCTCTGTAACCTGCCTGATCAGCCATCCACATGTCCTCCACATTTTATTTAGACTGGCTTGGCACAAGTCTTGCCAGTGTTTGGAAACTACAGTTATTTTGGGGTATGTAGAGGAAATTGTTCATGAGATAAAGATGTAAAAATACAGTAAATAAAAACTGACCAGTAGCTGTAAATCCCAGCATTATTCTTGCATGAGCTTTCCAGTTATTAGAAATATGACTGTTGTTGGGATCTCTTATGACCACGAGCACGAGTCCAACAGCATGTTTTAAACAGCAAAAAGAAATGAATAACTGTGGCTGCCTCTCTTTTTATTTTAGTGCTAATGTTACCAAGTCAGAGCGTTCACACAGCCTGCATGAGTAGCATGGCAGTCCCAAAAGCAGCACTCCATGTGTAGGATCTTCTAGATCTGTACAGTAAGTTGGGACAATTTACTCGACTCTAGGCTTTCCAGAGGTTGTTGAAATGTCACTGGCTGTGAGTTTGAGCAGCGGTCCAAGCAGGATTGTATTTACAGGGGTCAAATATCCAAAAAAAGACCACAAATTGGAATCCTATTAGCCTATTCTCATTAAGATATTTGTTCTATTCAAACTGAAAGTCTAGGCCTGATCGTCACAGTTCTATAGCTTATTTCTGATAATAAAAAATAAGAAAACGTGTGTGAAAACATTGGGAGGAGGAACATGCTTGAAGCCCCTTCTCCCAATCTAACAACCTATTATTCCATCCCTACCTTCACGTTTTCACAACTCTCTACCACCTCGTCTCCTCCCTTTTTAACTCTGTCATCTCTCATTCCTTATCGGAGAGGGGGACTGGCTTCCCACTACAAACAGAAGCCGCCTGAACTCCTATGCTGAGGGCATGGTCCGAACTAGCAAACTGTGGGTAAGACATAAGACTGGGTAAGACACAGACTGTTCTCCCTCCTGCCATCAGGAAGAAGGTACCGCAGCATCCGGTCCAACACGACCAGACTCTGCAATAGCTTCTTCCCCCAAGCCATCAGACTTCTCAACTCAACTCAACTTCTGACCTGATGTCTTTTCTGTTACATGCACTCTCTCTCTCTCTCTCCAACCATTTACCCCAGGATAAAATGGGAAGCATTTTTGCACAAAGCATTTGCACTAATAACTTTACTACCTCACTGGACTCAATATTTATTACACATTGCATAATTTGCACACTACCCCCAAGTATTTATTACTCTCTGTCTGTACTGTGTTGTGTTGTCTGTCCGCACTTGTTTGTGTTGCACTTGTGTTCTATATGCACTGTGTCTATGTTGCACCACGGTCCTGGTGGAACGTTTTGTTTCACTGTGTACTCTGTATGTAGTTGAAATGACAATAAAACCCACTTGATTTGACTTGACTTGATTTGAAGTGGAATGAGCCACAAAAATGAACCAAGAGCAAAATAAAAACCTTGAAATACCTTTAAATATTTTTTATAGATCTACAGGCCTGAAAAGGAGTGTTGAACCACAAGCCAGAAAGCTGCAGTCCTTCTACTCTTCTTCTGTGACTATTTGTACATTTGGAAAATGAGGATGTTTATAGAAGTTGGTTAAAAGCGGGTGTGTATTCCCACTGTACTGCTCCAGACTTGTAACTGTCACACTGTCACTTCTATCACGCAGAGGCAGTATGTGTGAAACTGGCCAAAGGCTTAGTTTTCGTTGACTAGGCTACACTTTTTTACCATAAATGGTTCATAAATGGGGCTTGGCTTGGATGTACAGTTCTAAGCCAAACCTTTAATTAATACAGATTTATTAAACCTTTAAAGGGATTTGTCAGTTAATTCACAAACAGAGGTTTATAAAGAAAAAGAACACAACCACTGAATAGTGGATCTTTTTTGTGCTGTAGCCCACATTCAGTCCCATGGCAGTTCTTGGTGTTGACTCAAGCTCTTCACCTTGTTTCTCCCGTAATGACGTCATATTTAGGCTCCACTGGCCTGCGGTGGCAGGGCTATGTGCTCTGCAACCTGCTAGCTGGGAGTAAACACACTCGGTGGGCCTGGGGGTGTATGTGTTGTCCTGTAGGCTCTCAGCGGCAGACTGATTGGAAGGGCCGGCCCTGTTTGTCAAGGTAATGAGGCGGAGGTGAGGGCCTGGCGAGGGTGCTCGCTCCACCACCTCGGGGGGAGCATGGAGGGAGATCCAGCCCCACCTGACAGTGATTAGCAGCCAAGCCCAAAGCAAACACTCACAGATGGGTTTAGGGTGGGGGGTTGGGGTGTCCCCACCACCCCCTCTACCCATTTTCTGTCTCTCTGTCTCTCTCGATGGAGAGAAGTGGGCTTGTGCAAAGTCAAAAAACAAACAGAGCAAATCAACACACCCTAAATACAGCCCTCGTTTCTTGGCACAGACTTGCTAATTGACTTAAGACCTGTGGTCAAGGCACGCACTGACCTAGCACCCCTCAGTGTCTGAAAGAGTCCAGCTCTACTTATGCTTGGTTAATCACAATCACTCTCATGTTTATTGGCAATGGGTACACATTTTTAAGCCATTACTCTGCATACAATTATAGTGAGTGAAAAATACTGTATTTAATATGAGGGTTAGAACATTATTCAACATATTTCTATTCATTTTATTCAACCATTACATGTAATGATCATAGTTCACATATTTGGTTTGTTTTTGTCAAGATAAAAGAGTGTTTTCATTTTACAGAGACCTACTTTGCCTACATTGTTAGAATGACAATGTAAAACAATATGCCAGATCCAGATCTTCGTAGTATTCTTATATCAATCTCATAATTAGAGTTAGTAGATATCTTACCAATTTCCCATTCAAGATGCTTACACTAGTAGTTAATAAATCATTTACAGTAGACACTGGATAATATTTTTTAAATATTAATAGCTGAATAGTGTAGGTTTAACATGTAATAGGAACCTGCCTTAATTTGATATAAATCAAAGTACTACACTATGAGTAAAAACACAATAAATACAGCTTAACTTAACTTTACGCACAGTAGTTTATAATATATATAAAGAGAGTAACAATATTAACATGTTCTAAGAGCACCCTGAATGCTACAGACAACCCAGTTCTCTGTTTGATCTTTGGGGAATTGTTTTAAGATGAAAGGCCCAGATGAAAAAAGCTTCCTGCCCAGTTATTCCCAATCATTACTTTCAATTAATATGGAATTCCTCAGTAATGTAGTTTCATTGTAGTTAACAAGTAATTCACAGTAGTTACTGACTTAAATGTTATACCAATAATACCAATAAATATACCAATAATTATATGTTATACCAATAATAAAATGAATAATTGGGCTAAGGGCTAATATATATGTGTGTGTGTGTGTGTGTGTGTGTGTGTGTGTGTAGGATGTCCATATTTTTGTTTTCAAAAAAGAGGACACTGGAGACATACAGGTATCAACCGTAGTTAGAATGTTGTAGCTGGGGGGATTCAAGTAGTCCTAAATTGTAGGACTGTGGCAGTGTGTGTGTGTGTGTGTGAGAGAGGGTGGAAATACCTCTCAAACCAGCAGCTACAGTATGTTAATGTACATTAATACATACACATTCACTGGTTTAGCAAAGACCCATTAATAGCTTTAATATTCTTTATGACTCCAGCATCTCATCTCCTTCTAGTTAAATACCCCCAGCCAAGATATCCCAACTACAGTGAGTCCTCAGTTATATAGATACATATATATATATATATATATATATATATATATATAAATATATATATATATATATAAAACCCCTTAGGTCTACAACATTAATGTGAACATTAATGTAATAGACCTTCGCTCTTGCCATATTAGGATTAGATTAGCTTTTAATATTATATGACATTAAGGACAGACCCATTAGAAATGATGGTAATGTGATTCAGAGTACACTGAATAAAACTGTCAGACAGCTTCATGAATTTTTTACACAGTAATCTATCTGTTTGACCTTGTGGCACTCCAGTTTATGCCAAAATACAATAGTCTACCTTCATTAAAACACAATACACACCTCTTAAGCTTTGCCATACTAGTATATAGTATAAATAGAAAGACAGTAAAAATCGTTACGCCCTCTAAAAGCCCCCCGAACAGAAACTGTCATCCTACAGACAGCTCAATCTATTCTTTTACAATAGTGTATCTGTTTGACCTTGGGTCTATTGTTTTAAGATGAAAAGGCCTGAGGAACAATTTCCACATGCTCTCTGTCACTCAATAACTGCAGAGTCAGCCATAAATTTGAGCCGAGACCTCCAGAGCTCTAACTCGCTGTGAATCATTACCTGCCCACTAAGCAGACCACGTTAATGTCTCTCTGTCTCTCTCTCTCTCTCACCCCTCTCCCCTCTTTCTCCCTGTGTAGGTTTGACTGACAGCAGTAACCCTTGCCTCATCACGTCTTCATGTTTATTCACCATCCTGAAAGAAAATTGACTTTAAAACACAATTCTGTTTAACGATGTCACACGTCCCCACTAAACTAAACAGAAATGAAGTCTGGCTGAGCTGTGAACTGTGCTTCTGCCTTCAAAGCCAGTCTCTGCCTCTCCTTATTCTCTACAACACTGATAAAAAAATGTTAGTCACCTAATCCAAACACAGAGTGTAAGCTAAGCTTAGTCGTGATTGGGGACCAATACACACGGCACGAGGCGACAGCCTGACTGTGACGGCTAATAAAATGTAAACATTGCTAATATGTGGCCCATTCCTATAAAGATAATCAGACCTAATCACACTGTTTGCCCTTTGAATACATACCATGCTAATGGGCAAACACACAGGCATGCCGAGTGTGCCATTAGCATGTTCAACAGCATTAGATTAGGCTTAGGGTTATAGTAATGGTAGTTACCAAAGACAAATACCATTTTCTAATTACACATTTATGGTTCGCATTATTGGCTCATTTCAATTGTTTACACATTAGAAGCACAACTGTTTTAGTGTTTTACCCACAAGTTGTAGGGTAGGGTACCCCATTGGGTTGTCTCAGGGGTTAAAAAAAGACCCGCCAGCAGAGAAAACCCACTAAATGAGCTTCTTTTTTTCCTAGAGTGTCCCCAACGTTACCGAAACTGAAACATCACCTTTGTTCATACTGTCATGAAAGCTGGTACACAACCAGGGTGTACATAGGTTGTCGATGCACACAGTATTTCAGTGTTTTGTACTCGTAGAGGAAAGGCTCCACGGTGCTAAGCTAAACTTTTCTTCTCGCACACACTGATACTTGAGGAGGAGCTTTTTCCCCCTCTTGGCCCCAACCAGTCTTTTCTCTTTCTATAGAGTGACTCAATGGCGATTTGAAAATTAACTTTCGAACAGATGCACTAATTCCATTTGTGCTGAGGAATGCCCGGGCACCATGTAACCCAAGCCAGGCCTGCTGTGGGCCTCCAGCGGGAGGGGGAAGAGGTTACGCTCCGACTGCTGGAGACTAGAGTGGGGTCTATCTCTCTGTTAATCAATATGGGCTCTGCCAATAATACGCATAATCAGTGAAAGCGATGCCGTTTTTTCATCTGCCACACTCAGCGGAGACCTCAGACTACACACCTGTTCCCTGTGCTCAGGGAAATTAGATAATCATTTCATGCACTCTGGCCACATACATTGAGTTTTCAAGGGGAAAAAAGAGAAATAGGGGAGGGGGAGGGGACAGGGGACACCTACCCCCCAACCTTTGCTCATACTTATGTATGTGTATTACAACCCTATTACAACCTGATGATGAACATTAAAAGAACTTTCAACTTCATTGATGAAGGACGAAGCCATTTTTAGATTTCTTTGATGTTTTGTCACTTTAAACCATGAAAGAGTGGGAAAATGAGCACAAAAAGTAGATCAATGAGTCCAAAAAGTCTTTTAAATGAATTGTCTTTTATCTGTGTGTTGTTATTGTATGATTGTTGATGTGAAATACCGGCTGTAGAAGTGGAAGTTAATGGGGATCCTATTAAAGAATAAAGAAAATGTGGCAGTTGTTTACATTTAAAGGAAATATGGTAGACTAACACATTTGCTAGGTTATAGCTCAGGTGTTTTGGTGAACACCTCTGATTTGATGAAACAGGATCATGTGCAATCGTTTTATCATCAACACTTAAAGCACGTTTTAGTCAATTATTTTAACTCTTTAATGTCATTCAACTACGGTAACTCTGTAATATGATATCTTAACTATTTATGTACACCTATGCAGCATGACATTTTAACTACATGTACCTTTAACATGGTATTTAACTATGTTTAACTCTGTATTATGACATTTTAATTACATTATCTTCTGTTAAATGGCACACTGCCTGTATATATCTCTGTAATATAGGTATAGTAACTATATAAACCTCTGTAACATGCCACACTGATCCTATTTACCTCTGTCATATGGCACATTAACAATATGTACCTCTGTAACATGCAACATTAGCTGTATTTCCCTCTGAAATAGGGTACATTCACTATACTTTTGTCTGTAACATGGCACATTGACTATATTTTTCTCAGTAATTCACCACATTCACTATATTTACCTCTGCAACGTGGCATGTTCACCATATTTACATCTGTAACATGGCTCATTGACTATATTTATCTATGTAATATGCCATGTTGACTTTATATACCTCTGTAAAATGCTACATTGACTATATTTATCTCAGTAACGTGGCATGTTCACTATATTTCCCTCTGAAATAGGGTACATTCACTACACGTGCCTCTGTAATATGCCAAATTGACTTTATTTTTCTCAGTAATTCACCATGTTCACTATATTTACATCTGTAACATGGCTCATTGACTATATTTATCTCTGTAATATGCCATGTTGACTTTATATACCTCTGTAAAATCCTACATTGACTATATTTACCTCTGTAACATGCAACATTAACTGTATTTCTCTCTGAAATATGGACCATTCACTATACTTATCTCTGTGAAATGCCACATTGCCTATATTTTTCTCAATAATTGGCCACATTCACTATACTTATCTCTGTAATATGCCACATTGACTATATTTTTCTTAGTAATTCGCCACATTTGTTATATCTATCTCTGTAAAATTGCCTATTAACTAAATATACCTCTATTTAATGGCACATCACCTATAATTAAATTTATAATATGGTACATTAACCATATACACCTCTGTTATATGGCACGTTTACTTCTAGCCTATGACATAGTGGCAATGTTGAACAGTTTAGCCATATTAATTACATTCAACCATATACGACATTAACCAGAGGCAGGTTATTGGCTCAGAGGAGCACCAACAAGCACCAGAGCTGCCTCCTCCAGACTGTACCACAGCTCAGCTCGTCCTGCCTCAGTGCTAGACGATGTATTTCCAGTTCCTCTCGGTGATAATGAGTTGTTAGTGCAGGGAGGACAAAGTGTGGAATGGGGGGTGGTTGGTTTCTTGTTGCTCTGCCACTGTTAACAAACTTCTCTGCTTGTTCTTGGCCACCCCGTCATTACGCCCCCCTGCGTGAGTTCCATGCAAGCGTTTAAGCCCCCCATCAGCACATCAATACAAAACTAAACACCCCATGCTGCAAGGCAGGACAACCACCAGCCCCCCTCGCGGGACCACTTAACATGTGCTAATGAACGCACCACCCGGACAGAAAGCTCCCACTCACAGCAAATTAGGTGATTCGTGATAATGAAGTGGGGCAGTGTATTAAGAGATATTATTATCATTATCATTATTATTATTGCTTTGTGCAATAAATAAAGGCGTCATGCAGCAATTAATAAGCTGCAGCAATAATATGTCCAATGCAAATGACTATAAATATTGCAAAATATAGTTATATAGAGAGTTTTTCACACGTGCATCCAGTGCAAACAGCAAATGAACGTTTTTTTGGAGGTGTGACCATAAAGCCCCTCATCCCCTTCTCGTGCATTAACCTCTGCTCGTGAGAAATTGCAGTAACATGTGAAACCTACGTAGAGAAACACTACAGTCTGCTGCTGCTGCAACTGAACACCTTGAGGAAACTCGACTGGCTGAGCTCGGCAGCTCCGCCCCGTTGCGCGCTGATTGGCGCGCCCTGCGCTGAGGCGTGGCTTAGCAGCCGTCCTCATAAATAGGCAAAGCGTCCCACTCGGTGCGCGGATTTGTATGAGAGCGAGAGAGGGGCTTTGTCAGCTCGCCGCATGCATGCAGACGGCGGATCTGCTCTTTTTGCTCTGCTTCTGTGCGTAAACTTTCATTTCTCCACCGCACGCTGGACTCGGCGCAGGAGGACCGAGGTGAAGGACGCGGCGGAGCGCGCTCGGAAATAAAGGAATAAGGGGGAAGTGGACGGCGCTCCGAGACGGCTGCATATCCTCAGCCATTTTGCCTACACGCCTAGGGGGCTGTGTTTTTTTCTGTCCGTTTTCCCCCTCACCGCTCCTCCTCTGTAGCCTGAGCGTACACGGTTTTGCAAATCGGTTGCAACTCCGTGGAGCGAGATGGGATCGCGCCTGAAGATCTGATGGGACTTAAGCTTTTGCAACACGCAAATACAATAGCCTACAATAACAGCAGAAAGGACTGGTGGACTGTAGACTCCTCCAGCAGCAGCAGCAGCAGCCCTCTCTCTATTGTCACTAAGAGGTGCAGAGCAGGATTTGCTGGAGCATGGAGTGCTACCTGTTGGGGATTTACCTGTTCCTGGCCCTGGGCGCCCTTCAGCGCTCCAGCGGCACCACAGCCAAGGAGCTCACGTGCCAGGAGATTGCTGTGCCCCTGTGCAAAGGTGTGGGCTACAACCACACGTACATGCCCAACCAGTTTAATCATGACACGCAGGACGAGGCAGGCCTGGAGGTGCACCAGTTCTGGCCACTGGTGGAGATCCAGTGCTCGCCGGACCTGCGCTTCTTCCTCTGCAGCATGTACACCCCCATCTGCCTGGAGGACTACAAGAAGCCACTGCCACCCTGCCGTAGTGTGTGTGAGCGGGCACGGGCTGGCTGCGCTCCTCTCATGAGGCAGTACGGCTTCCCGTGGCCAGACCGCATGCGCTGTGACACACTGCCGGTCCAGGGTGACCCGGACACCCTGTGCATGGACTACAACCGGACGGACTCCACCACTGCGTCGCCGGTGCTCTCCAAGCCTACAGGGCGGCCGGGCAAGCCGCTTGTTCCACCTCACAGGACCAAGCACGGGCATGGGCGCCCGGGCGTCCAGACCAAGCGCAAGCCGGGCTCCCCCTGTGACCCAGGTTGCCAGTGTCGCGCACCCATGGTGCGGGTGAACAGCGAGAGACATCCGCTGTACAACCGGGTAAAGACCGGTCAGATGCCCAACTGCGCAATGCCCTGCCACAACCCCTACTTCACCCAGGACGAGAGGACTTTCACAGCCTTCTGGATCGGCTTGTGGTCGGTGCTGTGCTTCGTGTCCACTTTTGCGACCGTTGCCACTTTTCTGATCGACATGGAGAGGTTTAAGTACCCCGAGAGGCCCATTATTTTCCTCTCTGCCTGTTACATGTTTGTTTCCATTGGCTACATTGTGAGACTGATTGCGGGCCATGAAAAGGTCGCATGCAGTCGGGAGTATGATGTGGAGCATGTGCACTACGAGACGACAGGCCCTGCGCTCTGCACTGTTGTCTTTCTCCTGATCTACTTCTTCGGCATGGCCAGCTCGATCTGGTGGGTGATCCTGTCCCTCACGTGGTTCCTTGCAGCTGGCATGAAGTGGGGCAATGAGGCCATAGCCAGCTACTCGCAGTACTTTCACCTGGCTGCTTGGCTCATCCCAAGCATGAAGTCCATTGCGGTCTTGGCCCTCAGCTCCGTGGACGGGGACCCGGTGGCTGGGATCTGCTACGTGGGGAACCAGAACCTGGACAACCTGCGGGGATTCGTTCTGGCACCCCTGGTCATCTACTTGTTCATCGGCACCATGTTCCTGCTGGCGGGTTTCGTGTCCCTGTTCAGGATCCGCAGCGTCATCAAGCAAGGGGGCACCAAAACGGACAAGCTGGAGAAGCTGATGATCCGGATCGGAATTTTCACAGTGCTCTACACAGTGCCAGCCACCATCATCGTGGCATGTTACTTCTACGAACAGCACAACAGGCAGAGCTGGGAGACAAGCCACAACTGCTCGTGCCTGATGGAGCACGAGCTCCGGAGGCCTGACTATGCTGTCTTCATGCTTAAGTACTTCATGTGCCTCTCCGTGGGCATCACGTCCGGTGTTTGGATTTGGTCAGGCAAGACTTTGGACTCTTGGCGGGCCCTGTGCACACGCTGCTGCTGGGGCAGCAAAGGCACGAGCGGGTCAACTTACAGTGATGTGAGCACGGGGCTCACATGGCGCTCAGGCACAGCCAGCTCTGTGTCCTGCCCCAAACAGATGCCCTTATCACAGGTCTGAAAAAAAAAAGACAATGGACTGCTGACTGCCTGGAGGAGGCCGTGCATCAGCTTTTCCCTTTATTAGCATACAAATGGACTGCTAATGGTTTCCATTAGGCCAGCAGCAAGAAAGGCTGGTAGAAACAAGGTACCTGTCATTATTATTATTATTATTTTCTTTCCATTCTATTGATATGGACATGCCATGCAATCAGTGTCACCTAGAGAGAATCGGGGCACCACACTGTCCTAAGTGAAGCTTGGACACTTGCCCCCCGTCCTTCAGCCAGCCTTCAAATGGAAAGTTTCTGTTGCTTCACTTTTTACGTAGCGCAAGACAGCTTGAAATGTCTAAACAATCAAAATATCAAAGATGGTCTCGAATAAGCCTTAAAAGTCTTAGTGCCCAAATATTTTACGGGTTGTTTTCATTTTTTTATTGTAAAATGTATTTATACAATTGTCGTGTACAAACTTTGTAAATTCTGTAAAAAAAAAGATTTATAAAATTATTGTAAATTTGTATATAGTGTAGATGTCACTTGAAGACAAATATGACTTTTATTTTGACAATAAAACATTTGGAGAAATCTTAAAGCTCTTCTTCAGCTTCTTCTCTAGGTGAGTAACGAGGGGGCTCTTTTTTTCTCTTCAGCCGAGGGGGGTGACCCTATTGAAGGTGCTTGTTCTGGGCTCCTTTGTGGGGCCTTGTAAAGAGAAGCTTTTCTTAGCTCTTAGCTATCTGGGGCCGTAATTAGAGGCGAGGAGCTTGAGTTGGAGAATCTCCATAATTGTTGCACTCTTCACTTAATTTACTCCAAGAGGGGCCGAGTGAATGGGGTTTAAATGCAGGGAACAGGGCTCTTTTCATCTATGGGAAACTTTGATCTCCCTTTAAAGTCTCCAATAAAGGTGACATGTAGATAGAAGTTTTTTCTTCCTCCCTGCTGCCAGTGCACCAAGTTGTCTAATGTCTAATTTGAGAGCGCCATCAAAAACGTCTTATTCGAGCTTCAGCCATATTATTAACGGTGGAGTTTTAGTCTCAGACGTGAGAGAGAGTGAATGGCCCCCTACAGGTGGTCCCTTTACAGTAATCCCCCATCCAGGGACCTTCTCTGTGAGCCCTGACAGAACTGCATTAAAGCCAGACAAAGAACCTCTCTGGAAAATGTTGCCTGATGGCAAATGAAACAGTTGCCTTTCTTGTTTTGTCTCACGCGGGCCTGTTCCGATCACACTCAGGGGAGGGGAAGGGAAGGGGTTGAATTTTTTTGGTACGCAGTAGGGAGGTTTTTAGCGTTTTTGGTGGCACAGCTTTTGCTCTTTTATCAAGTCAGCTTTGACTCTTCAGTGTTATTCAGCTAAGAAAAGCACATGTTGTTTACTTGCTTTATGTTGGAACTGTGTATGAGCTCCAGTTAACTCTGCGTTTTGAAGCAATGGGTCACAGAAAAGTTTATATTACACACTTTTCACCCCGAATCCAATTGTAGCTGAATAGACAAGACATGACCGCTGTCCAAAATGTGCTTCTGAAGCTCTGCAGTTTTAACTACATTAGCCGGTGCAACTTCTAGCTCCAGTGCAAAGTTTCAGACAACAGATTGTCACTGTCCAGTGAAAAACATGTATGTGTAAAATAGTGACTTTACAGGAGAAGGCAAAGTCTTCTGTAAAATGCTCTGAACTCTGATTGGAAGTCAAAAAAATGTAAAATAAGAGTTTATTCCAAGTAATTTAGAACATTTCTATTGGTCCGTTCATCAGAAATATTTACACAGTATACAGAAGCAGCTACAGGGTTCAAACCATAGAGGAACCTAAAAACGGACAAAAATGGAGATACTTGTTTTTGACTGGACAGCAAAGAAATCAAAATATCTTGTCCGAAAAGCTACACTTGGATTAAAGGGAAACAAAATGAAAACTCTTTTAAAGCCATTTTTAAGCTACAATAATGTAATAAGTGTTTTACAGTATATTAGGAACCCCTCACTCTTGGTGGCCACTAACATCTACACTAACGTTCATCCACCCAGTCTGATTTTACGCCCAATTTCACTCTGCATTCTCCTCAAAACGGATCGGATTGGTTAGTTAGGCTCATAACACCACCATGTTGAGCAAAACCAGGCTTATTCACAGCATTCCTGATGAATATACTCAGACTCTTGACATGAATAACATTATCTAATGCCTTCAGAGTGCTCTCCGTTACCCCGTTAGGATTGGTATTATTGGTAATATCTGCCCTTATGCATTTGAAAAATGGCCACATTACTAGGCATTGATGTGCATCTTGTCGAAGGTTTGAGGCTCTGCTCGTCAGGTGAGTATTTGAGACTTGTTTGGGGATGGGGAGGTAAGTTTTACTCTGTTACCCCTGCTTTTCCATCCTACTGCAAAATGAAATGAAAAGGTAGAGGAAATGTTAGCAGTAGGCATGTCCTCGCTTGCTTGCCCGACTGGGTGCTTTTTCATATAAATTGTTAATATTTATATTACACAAAACTTACTAATGCAAGTCTGTTTTCCTGCATTTTTAAGTTTCTACTCAGACCACTGTGGTCTCTAACCATGAGTGGACTCACACTGCCACCTAGAGGCCAATGTCAACAGTTACAACAGGACAAAGCTCAACCCTGGTCCTGGAGGCAGCCTGCCCTGCACACTGTGGTGCTTCATCTGCTCCCAACACACCTAAATCAGCTAATCAGCTCATTAACAAGTCCTTTCAGAGATGCAGGGGGTGTGTTAAAGCAGGGAACCAATAAACAGTGCAGGACAGGGTGCCTCCAGGACCAGGGTTGAGAAACACTGCTGCAGAGTATCTCTCACTGGCTGGTAAATATTCTTTGTCTTTTGTCAAAATAAAAATCACATTTGTCTTCCAGTGACATTTACACTATGTCCATATGTTTGTGGACACCCCTTCTAATGAAAGCATTTGGCTGCTTTAAATTGCACCAATTGCTGAAACAGACGTCCAAGCTTGTCTAGTTCCCGTAGAGAAGAGCAGATAAACATGACCCTGTTGGCACCATGCCTAATGCCAGGCCTGGGCTAGAGGGGTATACAGCCCCCCAGCACCAGGCTGTGTTCTCTGGAATGTTGGTGCTCCATCCAGTACTTCTGGGATGAGTTAGGGATGAGGTGGGGTGGTGATCATCCAACATGCAATCAAATCCTCACAGCAATGCTTTACAAACAAGTAGAAAGCTTTCTCTGGACAGTAGAGACAGTTACTCCAACGAAAGCGGGGTACACCCTTTTATAACACCCTTGATTTCAGAAGAAACAATGAATGAGCAGATGTCCCAATACTTTTGTCAATAATAGAGTGGATGTCACATGAGGACTTAATTTGACAATAAAACATTTGGAGAAATCTTAGATCCAGCGTCTTTTTTAGGTGAGTAACAAGGGGGGGTCTTTTTCTGGTGGTGGGGTGGGGGTGTGTTTGGGGGAGGGGTGACCCTACTGAATGTGCTTGTTTTAAGCTCTTTTGTGGGGCCTTGTAGAAAGATGCTTTCTATATGAAAGCTTCCAAATTGTGTGAATAAGAAAATAATTCTCTGGAAAAGTCGGAAATACACCCCAACTAGGGCTGCAAACGGTGTGAGATTTCAACAGTGTGATAACCGTCTCAGACAATAGCCTGGTTTTACAGTGTCACAGTATTACAGCCTTTCACAATTCTTTATTCTCCTCCAGTTGCTGTTGTTCTTCTTCTTCTTATAATTATTATCATTATTATTATTACTATACACCCTATGACCCTTAAAAGAATTAAAATAGGGGGGTTTTAAACATGTATTAATGGAAGTTTATGTAAAATGTCTTCCTTTTAAAAAATAAATAAATAATTTCCACTATTTTGGAAATGTATTTTCATTATAGATTCATTTACTGATTATTTTCTCCATTATTCGATTGATTGCTGGAGACAAAGGAATGTGAGAAAAGAAATGAGTTACTGAGACAGAACTGCATCTCTGAGCCAGAGGAATTCCTTCTGTTAAAATACAGAATCAGTTTCTACTAGAAATGCAGCTTCGCTCCCGAACATCAGCAGCAGTTCTGTGTTTCAACTGCATTCACCCTTCAAACAGGATGTGGTCCACCGGTGAGCCGAAAGTGTTACTATTACTGTGTAAAGTGTAGTTACTGAGTAATACACTGTAGTGTGTAATACGCCGTTCTGTGTTGATCAATATGAAAATATGTTTTTAAAATGTGGTAAAAAGTAAATTGTAACAGGGCTAGGAGTAGATGTTTACTCCTAACTGTCTAAAAATATCATAGGAACATAAAAACACCTAATAACTTAATATTGGACCTGAGACTGACTCTAGACACGGTTTAGGTAGCATATTGGGAACTAACAGATTTTAATGGCAACCATTAAATCAACCTTTACACCATGATTGTTATATTATGATTATGATCAGAGCAGTTTAACAGTATAGATGGTTTAGTAACTTTTATCAATAATGTTTAAATAGTTCTGATCAGAGGAGGACGGGTCGGGTCCCCCTTGTGAGTCTTGGTTCCTCCCCAGGTTTCTTCCTCCAGCTCTGAGGGAGTTTTTCCTTGCCACTGTCACCGTTGGCTGCTCACTTGGGGTCTTTGATCCTTCATGTCTTCTTAAGTTATTTCTTTTTTCTCTGTTTTTTACTAATTACTAGTATTTAGTATAGTAGTAATTACTTGTAAAATGCTATACAAATAAATTTGACTTGACTTGACTTTTCCATTAGGAAGAAAACCATCAATATTTTCAGCAGTTCAGCAGCAGGGCAGGGTGAGAAGGCCTTGGTTGGTTTGAGCCGTTGCTCCTCTAGTCGTCTGTCCACAGGCTTGTGTGGAAGTGAAGCATTTAATGAGGCTTAATGAGGTTCTTTTTACAAGAATCTACGAAGATCAAGTAAATAATCACAAACAATAACAACTTTGAAATGATTTGTAGTTACTGTCTTTTTTTTAATACCATTAAACACAGGTCACAGATCAGCTTTTCCATAGTGGACACAGATCTTTCCAGAAACATCCTGAATTTGGCAAAGCATGACGAAAAACCACCAGAGGTCTCTGTCTCCCCAGCACTGACTGACACTGGGATAGAGGTTCTGCTCTGTCTTCCTGTTGATTACTCCTGCTACTGGCTGTCTCCAAATGACCACATTCATCTTCCCCATTGACAAAGCTGACTAGCATTCGGTTTCCATCTGTTACCAGATCAGACACAGGAAGGAAGTTCTGATTTTCAGTGTTTCTGTGGTTTTTACAGCTGTTCATTATCAGTGGTTTCCATTTCCACTTCAGGACAACCTCTTCCCTGCCTGGTTTCAGATGTTCTCCACCCCAATGCGCTTCATTCAGCTCATCAGCTAATTATCAAACTCTTTATGAGATGAATCTAAAGTATTGGGACACCTGCTCATTCGTTGTGTCCTCTGAACTCAAAGGTATTAAAAAGAGTTTATCCAGTAGCTGTCTCTGCTGTCCAGGGATGACTTTCTATTAGATTTTGGAGGAGCATTTCTGTGAGACAGAGATTGCAATCAGCAGCATGAGCATCAGTGAGGTCAGGATGCTGGATAATCACCACTCCACCTCATCCCCAACTCCCCAGCTCATCCCAAAAGTACTGGATGGAGCCAGAGAACACAGGTCCACTGCTCCACAGCTCAATGCTGGGGGGCTTAATACCCCTCTAGCCCACTTTACCAGTGTACTGTTGGTGTAAGGTGGGATGGTGGTTGAATAAAAGTGTTGGATTTTTATTATCCATTTTTTTTGTTGCGATTAGTAAATCAACATTTTGATGGAAACACTGTTTAACAAACGAATGCTGACACGGGTGGAAGGTGGGATAGGTGGGTTCCAGGTGGGCATGGGCTCTGAGTGGGTTTGTACATGAGTTTTTACTGGGACCCAGTAGAGCTTCCCAAATGGGCCTCGTTGTTACAGCCCAACTTAATCTCACATAGGTCCTATCTAGGTCCTGTACGCAGTGCACAACCCAGATGGGGCCCTGTTTAACCCCTCCTGGTCCCATCACTGACCCTGTTGGGCATCCATATGTGGGACCAATGTGGAACCCGAGGGCAAAACCTTCTGGCTCCCAGTTGGGTTACCCACACCGGCCCCACATGGATATGTTAGCAAGAAAAGAGCAATGAAAGTAATGATGGACCATGCTTGATCAGAGTTACTGGAACTGGGGCTTTTCTTAAACACTGATCCATACCAAAAGAGTGCATTGTTAAACAGAGCCACTAGAGGGCAGCATTGATGTATTACAATCGGATCCAAAAGGTTCACACTTCCAGTTAGTAACCTGCACTGAATTGTAACTGAAAAAGCAGCAATATAGACAGTCTCTTTATCGGTGTATACACACACACACATACACACACACACACACACACACACACACTATATATATATAGAAAGAAAAATGGGCAAGCACACAAAGTAAAGCACATTGATAGCTACATGGGATAGCTAGATGACCAGGCCTGAACAGCTCCAAAACATCAGGCAGGTCTTGCGGGGTTTTCTGGTATACAGTGATCAGTACCTACCAAAAGTGGTTCAAAAAAGTACAACATCTGAATCTGTGACAGAGTCATGGGCACTTTAGGCTCATTGATATGATCCATAGAGGCCCCACCTCACAACTTACAGAACTTAAAGAATCTGCTGCAAACATCTTGGTGTCAGACCACAGGACACCATCAAAGGTGCAAGGCATATCAGATCTGCTGTGGCAGCACAAGGAGGACCTATTCAATATTAGTCAGGTGGTACTAATTTTATGGCTGCATGCTTTAAAAAGTCTGTACCTATATACTAATACCCATACACTCAAAAGATCTGTGTGTCTCAGCAGAAATCCATATTCATCAGTTCAGGCTACACTTCTCCAATCTTCAACTGTCCAGTTTTGGGGAGCCTGTGTCCACTGCAGCCTCAGCTTTCTGTTCTTGGCTGACAGAAGTAGAACCTGACGCGGCCTTCGGCTGTTGTAGGCCATCCTCCTCAAGGTTTGACGTGGTGTTGTGCGTTCTGGGAGGCTTTTCTGCTAACCTCAGTTGTACAGAGTGTCTATCTGAGTTACTGTAGCCGTTCTGTCAGCCCCAACCAGTCGGACCATTCTCTGCTGACCTCGCTCATCGTTTCCGTCTGCAGAACTGACGCCTATGGGATGTGTTTTCTTTATTGGACCATCCTGAGTAACTCTTGAGATTGTTGTGCTGAAAATCACTGAAATCAACAGTTCTAGAAATTCACAAATCAGCTGATGGATGAGGTGAACTTTGTGTGAAGCTGCTGACCAGTATCTGTATGATTTCATGCATTGCACTGCTGCCACACAGTTGACCAAATAGACATTTGAGTGCATGAGTGAGTAAGTGTGCAGGTGTTCCTTACAGAGTGCTCAGTGAGAGTGCACTGTTTTATAATATTTAAAACTCCACAACCAAGACCACATTACACATCACACGCTTGAGTTTGATGTGCGTCCAGTAACTTTCAGTAGGCTGTATAAAAAATGACAAGTGTGCAGCTGTGTATTTAAAACCATTTAGTGAAACAAACGAGGAGGAACTGAAGTGTGATTTGAGGGGCAGAATCATTTGTGTAGGCTCAGTGCTGGGTTACACAGTCGAACGGCAGCTTCAGTAGAATTTCTCTTCAAACAATCATCTTCTGTCATCAACACTCGAATGCCAACACTAAGAAATCTAAGACACTCCAGTTATTTCTCTCCCACCCAGTCATGTTTGAGGAGACAGACAAGAAAGCATGGCTTCCTCACAGATACACTGTATGTCCAAATGTCTGTGGACGACCCTTCTAAGAAAAGCATTCAGCTACTTTAAGTTGTGCCCATTGCTGACACAGATGTACAAATGCACACACACACACACACACTGCTTGTCTAGATGTGAAGTAGAATAGGGCTCAATAGCAAATAGGGCTCTGTAGCATGAACATAAACCTATTGGCACCATACCAGATGTGGGCTAGACAGGTATTAAGCCTGCCAGCAGAGTTTGGCTGACCTCCTGACCTCACAAATGTTCTGAATGCAATCAAATTCTCACTGCAGTGCTCCAAAATCTAGTGGAAACCCTTACCTGGACAGTAGAGACAGTTACTCCAACAAAAGCAGGGTAGGCTCTTTTTCATACCCTTAATTGTGGCAGTAACAATACATCAACAAGTGTCCTGATACTTTGGACATAACATAGTAGACAGTAAACTTGATAGCATGCCCATGTGGGGCCTGTATGGGTAGCCCAACTGGGATCCAGAAAGATTTGTCCATGGGTTCCAAGGTTAGTCCCACATGGATGCCTGCCAGGGTCCCACCATGGTCAGTGATGGGATCAGGAGGTGTTAAACATGGGCCCTATCTGGGTTGTGCACTGCACATAGGGCCTAGATGGACCTACTCAGAGCCCATGACCACCTGGAATCCACCTACCCCATGTTCAACATGGGATTCATGGGAATTGCACACATTGCACATATAAAATTGTTCTGAGAGTTCAGCCCTAGCTGCTGTACCCTGGGAGTATTCGGGGGTTAAGTGCTTTACTCAAGGTGATTTCAGTCGTTTCCTGTCATTTCAGGGGCTCAAACGATGCCCTTCCAGTCAGAGGGGTGCTTCTCTAACCTATAGGAAACGACTGAACAATGGTTACATCTGAACAAATAATTTTCTTTCTTTTTTGGTGTACAGTGCCCTGCATGTACCTTTCCATCATGTATGGATGGGAAATCATTGTGATGCTTCATTCACTTGTAATAGGAGGAATAGCCACTTCAGTTAACAGATGCCTGTGCTAGCCAACATCAGTTTTAGAGTGATGAGGGGCAAGACCGTCATCTACTTAACCAGAGAGAGCACGGCCAATTATGCCCTCTCAGCCTCCGGTTGCTGATGGCAAAGCGGCATGGCTTAATCCAGAGTCACATTAATCAAGTAACTCGTCTTTCTTTAGTGTTCAGAGTTCTATTGTTAGTGGACCGTTGTCTGCTGTGAGCCGCCTGGATCTGGTATCAAAGCCACGCTCTGCACCGCTGATGGCTGAGGTGAAACGAAGCCATGCCAGTAAGCTGGCGAAGGTGTAGTGTTCCACATCTACAGATAATAGTGATCTGATCAAGATATTTGAAAAGGAGCAGAGTAACGAGCCAATTGAGGAGGCTCTTATATGTCACTGAAGCGCCATCAATCTTTCTCGGATCAAAGCCGAACTTGTCAGGAATCCCTCGTCCACAAACGGTTTGACGTGGTTCCAAGGACATAGGCTGGTGTCAAAAAAGACGCGAAGAAAAAGACCCTGCAGGGGTGCGAAAGCAGAATCGGAGAGGCCGCTTCGGTCTTCCTGCGACACGCCACTACTACTGGAAGTACAGGAGGGATTGGAGCAGAGGCCTCAGGTCACAGTCTGCAGCTCGTTTGGCTGTGGAGATGAAATGCTCGCGCAGAGGTTGGTGTGAGGCGGGCGTCATCACACTCTCGTGTTTCACTGGATCACTGGAGCGCTATTTTAAGTGTTTGTATATGTTCTAAAGTTCCAGCCTCAAAGCCTGCTGGGTCCTTGAATGTATTGTGACAAACCGCCTCCATAAATATGTATCCCGGCTTTGACTCTTAATTGCTTTGCAAAGCAGAGAGCTGACTGCTTTAACAGGCTGGAAAAGCCCAGTGGTCCCTTAATGAAATACCTCACCTCAAAAATGCTAAGGTTGCTAATAATGAAGAAAGGCTGACAGGGTCCCTTTAGCATAATTCACATTTGATTATGCTAATTAGACCCTTCTAACTTTCTTTCCCTGCACACCGTGCTACCTTAAGAACTTTTACTAAGAACTTTCATGTGCTCTGAGTCGTTTCGTTATTTAAGGGTTTAATGTGCATTTTTGATCTGTCACACTATCTCCCACCATTTATAGCCCACATTTATCACTACCTGAATGTTGTATATCTTTGAGCACATTTTATTCCTTAGTTAATTACAACTCTAGACAGAGAAACTATGTTTTGCACATTAATAAATGAGAAAACTGCACCATAAACCACATTTTACACTGAGCATACATGTAACTTAACAGTGTGACCTATCTGTTTTAATAAGTACAATTTATTACTTATTATTACTTTCATATTTTTACATTGTGATACAGTTTAATGATGATTGGACCAATAGAAATGCTCCAAAATGAGTAAAATGGAATAAAAACTTTTCACTGAATTGTCATATGATGATGTTATTTTTATCCTAGAGGCGTTACACAGCAAATTTCCTGTGTTGGACACTATAAGGATTAGATATTTACACTCACACTGTTCATTGAACACCAAAAGCATCGATTTAACACTGGCAAACATGCTGTGCATTAGCTGGGGGTAAAAGCAGAAATACTCCTGGTGAAAAAGTACAAGTACACTATATGGACAAAAGTATTTGGACACCTACACCTACACCTACCTAAACACCTATTTTTATGTGTCTGCTGTCACTCATGTAATTGTTAACTTGTTTATGTAGCATAATTACTAAAATAACTCAAAGTACTTTTACTTTTGATAGAAAATTCTTCTGTACTCCAAATACAAAATAGATCAAATATGTAAAACTAAAAATACATAGTACTTTTTATTTAATTAAATATTTTACTAAGAGACCATCTAGATTTACGTCAGTCCAGACGTGTACTGAGACACTCTAACACTTTTCTATGCATATTAAAATCAATCAATTTCATCTATTTAAATCCACCTAAACCTATACACTGCCCAGTAAAGCATTCCTGGTTCAGTTTACATCTGTTAGCATTTTAAGCTGCTCTGTTAATGTTTGGAGTTGAAATGGGAAGACCTTCACCTCAGCTGGACTGCAGGTCGGCCAGTGACTCCATAGGGACAGAACAACCTTGAAGACCCCTCTGGATTCAACAAACCTGATTTTAGAACAACCTCTCATTCCTGAAGCCCTCAACAAGTCCAGAGAGGCCGAGGGCCTCTGCATTGACTTAGACAAAGGCTGGGAGCGTTAATACAAACAGAAGCAACAGGTGGACGGGGAAGGTCAAGGCTGTGGTGGGTGGTATGCTGCAGTGACGTCAGGATCCAGCTAAAGCAACCTCTTCTGACTGATCCTGGTCCATTTGAGCAAGCTCAGGTCAGTGCGTTTGCCCTCGGCTTCTTTTGGAGCACGTTTAGGGCAGCAGCTTGAACCCATGGTAATGCAAATCTGCAAAATGGCAAAGGGACTTTCTTCCAAGTCATTCAGGGTCATTTCTACTGGTCAGCTGATCATGCAAAGCTGTGTTCAGATGGTGAAGGAATAAATAATAAAAAGATACATTATTTATTTATTTATTTATTTAATGTGTACTTGATTAAACACACCCAAGCTGAAGTAGATGAGTTAGAGCAGTGTTTCCTGGGGGCACCCTGGCCTGCCTAACCCCCCCCCACCACCACACACACACACCACCACACACACACACCACCCCCTGCAGCTGTGAAAGGGCTTGTTAATGAGCTGTTTGGTTGGAGAAGGGGAGGGAATCAAATATGCTGGGCAGGGTGCCTTCAGGACCAGGGCTGAGAAACACAGAGTTAGACCACAAAACACCCAAATGTGCAGGGCGGGTGTTACGACCTGGGTCAGGGGTCAGGCTGTAACAGAAAATGGTGAGAGTGGTTTCTCTCTTCAGACCCTCTGCAAGACCAAACACCTGACACTGTATGGTTGTATGAATTTATTGCACATCAGGGGAGGAAATACAACGTCAGGAGTGAGCATATGCCAGAATAACAGCCATAGCATTAATACCACCCTCCTTTCCATCAATAGTCAGGACCCCACAGGACTGACCACCACAGAGCAGGTAGTATTTGGGTGGTGGGTCATTCTCAGCACTGCAGTGACACTGACATGATGGCAAGTGTGTTGGTGTGTGTTACAAGTGAATCAGAGGCAGCAGTGCTGCTGGAGTGTTTAAACAATGTGTCTGTCCACTCACAGTCCACTCTATTACACACTCCTGCCTAGTTACTCCACCTTGTAGATGTAAAGTCAGAGACAGAAGCTCTGCATCTGTTGCTGCACAGTTTGTGTTGGTCGTCCACTAGTCGTTTATCGGTGCTCACAAGACGCTGCTGCCCACAGGATGCTGTAGGCTGGATATTTCTGGTTGGTGGACTGTTCTCAGTCTAGCAGTGACGCTGAGGTGTTTAAACACTCCAGCAGCACTGCTGTGTCTGATTCACTCATACAAGTGCAACACACACTATTGGTGGTTCTGAAGAACAGGGTGAAAGGAGGCTAACAGAGTATGCAGAGAAACAGATGGATACAGTCGGGAGTTATAGAACTACACAGTGCTCCTATGGGAAGTGGAGCTGATATAATGGGCAATGGGTATAGATACAAGGAGGTGGTACTTATGTTATGGCTGTTTGGTGTATAGCGAACTCAAACCCACTTAACCTGAAACATACAAATGAAAAACAGGAGAAAAACAAAGGTCATTTTCAAAGGAATGAGCCTTGAACACTGTCCTGGTCAAGCTCTTTTATAATGGAAAGCAATTGAAAGACTCCTAGTGGTCAGTAATAAGATTGCACACTGTCAAATCAGGAAAAACACACAAGACAGCATCAGCAGACACAAACCCAAAAAAGGAATACTACGACAGGTTTGTAGCACAGGATTGGGAGCCACTAATCCAGAGCTACTGTTGCACAAAGATATGCTAAAAGAGAATAGGTTTATTTATAAAAAGAAAAAGTGAGAGCTGCTTCAGATATGGATCAAAATGTCAAAATTAGCAATATTTCATCACCTGCAGAAAACCAGAGTCCCCAAAACACAAACTGGTATGGTCAGTATCCTGCCTTCGAAATCAGCTGTAATAATTACAATCACAAGTCCTAGAGTAGAGTACCAGTCAAAAGTTTGGACACACCTGGTTAAATGTGTGCTGATGATCATATATATATATATGATAAATATATATATAGATATATATTTTTGTTTTTAAAAACGGGACACTGGGGACACACAGGTATCCACAGTAGTTAGGATGTTGTGGCTGGGGAGGGGTTTCAAGCAGGCCTAATTTGTAGGTTAAACTGGGAGGAGATAATTTGGTTATAAAGGCCATTAAGGCTATTAATTGGTTTTGCAAAATGAGTAAATGTGTGTACATTAATGTACATTAACAGACTGTAGCTGCAGAGCTTTCCACCCTCACACATACACACACACTGCCACGTTCCTACAACTTAGGCCTACTTCAAGCCCCCCAGCCACAACATCCTAACTACGGTGGATCCCCATGTGTCCCCAGTGTCCTCTTTTCTGTACACAAATAGATGGTCACCCTGACATTTGAGGCACATGTTTTGAAGACGATGATCAGCACACATTCAACGAGATGTGTCCAAACTTTTGACTGATACTTTATGTCAATGCATATCGCTGCACATAAAGGCACATAAAGGAGGTTTCACAGTGTTCTCTGAACTTTCACACCCACTCGGATTTCTTCTCCTGTCCGTCTCCACCACTGGACAGCAGGTGACTTCCTGTGTTCATCTCGAGTGTGTATTGCCCCACCCTCCTTGTACAAACCGCGGTTGCTTCTGTGAGGTCCAGTGGCCCTGCGCTTGCAGGTCTGTCCCTTCGAGGTGGCGGGGGCGGTTTGAGGCGACTGCGCTTGCTGACCCTAATAGACCTGGGAGTGCCCAAAGGCTCAGCGGGACACAGTGCCACCTCACTGCCTTCCCGTTCCAGCCCTGCGTCCTGCGGAACTGCGTAACCACTGTTGCCATTCAGAGAGCCGGGTTTCCCAAGGTTGATGCCAAGAGGGGTTCCTCCACAAGGCGTAGGTGGGTGAGATTCACCATCCATTTGCAAAGAAGCTCCATCCTCTGCAGAGCTCTTGCTGATTCTTTTCCTAAAGCTTCCACTACCCAGCAGGTCCTGAGGTCCAGGGCCGCCACAGCTTGTGCCTCCATTTCCTGAAACAAAGTACCTCTCTTCCTCATACATCTTCTTCACCAGCATCCTCTTCTTGCTCTTCTGCCTCACTGAGCGCTTGACAGCACAGATCAGGTCAATGATGTTGAGCAGGAGAGACAAGGCGGACGCCCCCAGCATGAAATTCAGCATGATGGTTTTCTCGGTGGGTCTGGATATGTAGCAGTCCACCATGATGGTGCATGGAGTCTGCAGGCACATGAACCGCTGGGGAATGTAGAAGCCAAACAGGTAGTAATGGGCAGCCCCGAAACCAGCCTCCAGAAAGATCCGGGTCAAAAGTTGGAAGATGTAGGCCCCTGTGAAACGATGCAGTCTTCCAACCTCAGACTTCACCGTGGGCTTTGACAGAGATGCTTCAGGCAAAGCTTCCTGGTAGATCTTATAGAGAGATCCAAGCGTCATCTTCTCAGAAGCTTCAGAGTAAAACGGCAGTTTGGATGTAACTTTGTGGATCACATAGACGACAAACATAATGTACGGTAGGCAAATTGAGGTAAGTTGGACCAGCCAGAAGCGGAACAAGGACAAGGGAGCAAATATATCATAGCACACATTGGTGCAGCCAGGCTGGATAGTGTTACACACAAATCTGTCCTGCTCGTCCTGGTAGAGGGGATAGCCAGCAAAGAACAAGACCAGTATACGTAGGAAGACCATCAGGACCAGCCATACCTTTCCTAAAAAACAAACAAATGAAGAATTAAGCTATGATAAGCATGTTTTAGCGCTACAATAGGGAAGGTACCAAAAAGGATGTTTGTGAAAAGCCATAGAGGAGCTATATTTGATCACTGGATGCTTGTCAATGGAGCCTTCTTTTGTAGGTGAGATGTGTGGATGTGAAGATCATCATATAAAGGTTCTAAAGGAAATCCTTGTATAAAATGCATGGGTTGGGTAATTGGAAGACTTTCCATTTTTAGTGTGCCATCATTTTATTTTTGCTATATCAAATGAACTTAACCTCTTGCATGCCAGAGTTAGTATCCATCTGTATTCATCTGAAGGCTTCAGTAAGGACCATGAGTTAGTCCATACCTGCTATACAAATTTACACGAAAGTGACGTGGCCATGCGAGTCAGCAATGGACATCAGGAACCACTTACCCACAATGGTGATGTTGTAATTGAGTGCGATGAAGATGACCTCTGAGGTGCCCTGCCTCTTCATGACTTCAGATCAAGGCTCCCCCCAAAAAAAGAGCCAGCCTACCACAAGGAACCTATATATTACTCTTACTCCAGGTGGGAGTCCCAGAAAGTCCGTCAGAATCACATTTAGTCCCTACTGTGGAACTGAAACCGATCCCATTAAAGTTATCCAGAATCCCAGCAGGGAACGCTAGCTGGATGGGCCTAGCCTAGTGTCTTGCACACAGCTCCTGCCGCTGCTTCCTGTCTTACCTCCCTCTCTCTCTCTCTCACACTTCTGCTCTGTCCAGGACGACAACTGTTCTCAGACAACAGAAGACGAGAGACATGAGCTCCATTGTGACAGGCTATTCTTACCCACCAAAGGCACGTCGGTGCTCAGGCATTGCTGAGATGCTTGGACTGTGTTTGTCCTTACAGGAGAACACCCAGCATCAGGATTAGCCCTCAATCACAAACATTAACTTCTCATCTTGATATCAGGGCCATGGAGGACATGTTTTTTGGAGTCTTTTTTAAGAAATAGATGATTACAAAACAGAAATCAGTGCTCTCAATATCATTAAACTAATTTGATAAAAGAAAAAATCTTAAGCTCTGCACAACTTTACAGCTTTCAAATAACCAGTAGGAACCTAAACTATAAAAGTAAGAAGAAAAAGAAGAGGTTTTGAAGGAGTCCAAAATAATTAGCAGAGTCTAAGACTAAGAAAGCCAAATTCTGAGTAGGTCCCCCTTGTGCCACCACAGAAGATCTGACCATTCAAGGCCTGGACTCCACAAGACCTCTAAAGGTGTCCTGTGGTATCTGTCACCTGTATGTCCTGTATGTACACATAAATGACCCTGTCGTCAGTTCACAGTTGTCCTTTCTTGGAGCACTTTTGGTAGACATTGACCACTGTATACCAGAACAACCCCACAAGACCTGCCTGTGTTTTGGAGATGTTGGAGAACCAAGCCTCACAGTTTGGTTCTTGTCAAAGTGGCTCAATTTTTTTTCTGCTTTTGTGTATCTGTGTGTATTTTCATGTTTTTGATGCTTATATTTGATACATTCTTTGATTCATTCTTGTCATACAAAAACTCCAAAACCTTAACTGTATTATTAGTTTTTTTAGCTTAATTTAAAAAATACAAACAAATGTCATTTTTGACATCATTTGAATCTGGCAGTCTTTACATTGTAGCAGAATTTCACAATAAATGGGTCAATAGAAATAGACCAATGGAGAATCTTCTTATCTTCAAAAACGTAATGTAAAAAGATTGAATTCCAAGTCATTTTGGAGCATTTCTATTGGTCCATTTATCATGCCATTTGGATGCAATGTAAAGAACAACCTGTTTTAAATTCAAAAGGTAAAAACCTATAAAAATGGAGATACAAGGTTTTTTGTGACAGTGACGGTATACTTAATTAAAAAAAAATAATTCCAAGTAATTTTTAACTATTAAACAATAATACATGTGTAGTGTGTGCTCCTAAAGTCTATTAGGTCCTTGGTTTAGCAACATTGTAATGTTAAGCTGTGACAAACATTTCAATGTCATTTACAGTTTACGGTCTGTATGCCTGTACTGTACTGCACTGCACTTCATTTAGCCCGTCTGTAGGCTTTTCCTGCGTGATGCAATGTCCAGCAGCAGCATATTGATGAAAATGTCCCTCATTTTAATTCAGTCCTTATGACATTTGGCATGACTGGATGCCGGTGGCTCAGAGAAGAGCGCAGTGGAAATCTCTAAAAGCCTTTAACCCGTTCTAAATGACCTCAGGGAGCGGGGCATCTGGACAGACAGGAGTTTGACTGGATCCCATTCGCTTATGAATGGAGCCTTCTGTGCATGACCACCAGCAGATGCAGGGCAATAACGCTTGTGCTTGGTGGCGTAATTGAGTGGCGATGCATGGAGTGCACCGAGCCAGCATTAGAGGGACTCAGTGCAGATATTTTGGAAAACCCAGGAGAGCTTTCAGTTGAGCTATGGGCCCCTGCATGCAGATAGAAAAAGAGCCTGGCACTGCCTGGTGGTGTTGTCTGATCTGAAGACGTGATTACACTGTAACCAGCAGTGTGGCGAGGAAAGCTTCGTCAGTGGTCTCCAGTCTTGGTCTTGGAGATCTCCTGTACCTTCTTGTGGAATCTAGTTACAAGCACACTCTGGTGCACCTGCTCCAGCTAATTCACTTCTTTAGATGTCCTGGATTGACTGGATCAGATGCATTCGTGTTAGGAAAGGAGTGGGGGTGGGGAGGGGTGGGATGCTCGTTGTCAGAGCTTATCTCTCATCATTCTCACAAGCAATTACTACATTCATGTAAACTCATCTGCAGAGAAAATGTGCAGAGTTGGGCAGAACACTTGGATTTTTCCAAATGTATTCTGTATTCTGGCACAGTATATAAAAAGTGACGTATTAAGAATACACTAAGAATTACTTCAGAATATATCTTGATCAGACAGATCGGATTCATGCTAATCTTCACTGTTACTGGCTCACAATTTCCTAATCGTGATAAATTTCTTTTAAGGAAAAGCTTCCAAAATTAATTTTATCTTTATCGTTTGCTTCAGTATTAAATATAGGTTTCATGTGGCGACAATATGACAACATTTATTCAGTAAATTTGTCTGAAAACATATTTTCTAGTGGATGAATGAGCATCATCCTAGGCCCTGTCATCAAATATCTGGATATTTTTAAAAAAGCGGATTCTCCTTCTAGTTTTAAACATATTTCCATCCACACAGAGACGAAACACCTGTAGGAGCATGCTAGCCCTGAATGGGGCAACGGTAGCTAATAAAGAGAGACATGTGGTGTTATGGCTGCTACTGAGCTACCATACCATGTGGGAGACTGGGGTCGATTCCCGGTCTCGTTGACGTTACTGTGCTCCACCAATAAGAGTCCTTGGGCAAGACTCCTAACACTACATTGACCCGCCTCTGTAACACGAGTAACCTTGTAAGTCGCTCGGGATAAGAGGGTCAGTTAAATGCCATAAATGTAAATGAAAACTCAGGTTTAATATTCTGAAATTATTCTAAATTTAAGTAGATTATATACCTGTAATAGAACAGAATTTACATTTATTCATTTGTCGAAATCTGAAATCTAGTACTAGTAAATCTAGTATGTGCATGTATACGTTGTAGTGTGACTTACGTAGTTCACTATATAGTAATGTTTTTGAGATTTAGCCTGAAGCATGTTTTATTAATACATGACAACAGAGTTTTTTTAAATGTCCACTATGAAAAGCTCAGTTTTCATTAATCACAAAAGGCATTCTTGTGTGGACAGGAGGCCCAAATGCCTCTCCATAATGACAAAATGAGAGCTAGGTTTACAAGCATAATTTAACATTGAAAAGTTACAAAAGAAATCAATTTCATTTACATAATGTGAGTTATTCTTTGAAAGATCCGGATGTAGACAGGACCTAGATGGTGAAGGTGTTCAGGGCAGTTCAGGGGAACTGTGGAGGTCAACATGAGATTTGGAAGACCAGGAAAATATGACGGGAACTGCTCATATGCTGGTAAGACAGGCAAATCCAAACTACCATATCACTGCCAAGACCTTGCATAACAGTTTAGCTTTTAATGTATTACAGGAATATGCAACATATGCAAATACTGTTTATGTTCGATTAGCAACTGAGGCTATGTTTACCACTCAACTGGAAAAAAGCTTCCCCTTTTGAGTGGTTCCTCTCTGTGATTCTACCTCATGCTCGTTGAAAGGTTCAACCTTTCAGTCTTGCTTCATTAGGGAGTTTTTTCCCCTCATGCTCTTAGGGAGGTTCTCTTTGAGTGTTGGTTTCTCATAGCTTCTGTGCAATGAGATGAGCTACTAGGCACAGGTTCGATAAGCAACTAGGCACAGTGCGAATTCATTTTTTTCCAATGTTTCTCAATAGTTCACATCCTCAATGGTAATACCAGTCAAATACAGTAATCCCATGTGTGCTTGTAGTGAATTGCACACAAACCCTAGTGGTTTCCTAGAGTGCATATACCTCATACATCACCTGCATTCAGACTACACCTCTGGTATTGCCCACCATTGTAAAAGCTTGGAGCAGCGATGGGTCATTTTCTTCTCAGTCTTTGTGCCAGCAATTGTTCATTAAAGGAAAAAGAAAAGTGTTTACTCATTCATTAGTGAGAAAGGTTTACCAAATGAAACAGCTGTCAGGGGGACCGGTTTATTAACTATTACACTCACCTGTCTCACACTGGAAGTGTGTCGTGGCGTGTAACAAATCACTGCAGGGCTGCAGGGGAGCTGGCTGAATTAGATTCATACTGAATGAGTGTGTGTGTTTGTGTGTGTGTGGGTGGGGGTGTGGAGCTGGCAGCAGACTGAAGATCATTTAGAAAAGAAGTAAAAGGAGAACTGTGAGCATTAAATCCTGGTCTGTACGTTACATCCTAAGGCCTAAAAGCCTTCATTAGATCTTCAATCACCGGCTTGGAAAGCATATTGATCCACATGAAGCCTGCCAGTGATTCCAGTCGTTTATGCAAACCACAGAGCGAATGGTGCGTCTGAGCAATGCTAATAAGCAGACTTGTCCATTAGAACATTAAATATTAAGAAAGACTGATATACAGTCGTGTGAAAAAATAGTATACCCCATGAAAGCATTTTATATTATACAAATCTAGTAGATTTGTATAATATATCTAGTATATATATCTAGTAGCCTTGTTCCCTGGACAGTCTATGTCAGCAATGGGTGCACTTAGACACTTGGACATATAGTCTAGCTTATAAGTCTGATACCTAGAACATAAATATGACTTTCTACCGTTTCATCATTTCATGTTGGTCATTCTCAGCACTGCAGTGACACTGACTGACATGGTGGTGGCGAGTGTGTTAGTAGTGTGTGTTGTGCTGGTGGTACGAGTGGATCAGTCTGTTGGTCAAATCATGGCCCAAAAAAAGGTTTCTGTCTAAACCTCACTTTCCGCCGTTTCATCATTTCATGTCAGCCTCTAACTCAATTGTCAGGCCAGCTGGTCAGCGCCTGGCCTCTAGCTGAAGGCACACTCAAGGTTGGTCAGCGAGCGTTAATGCTAGACCCACTGACCTGGCATGCTTCGTAAAGGACACATTTAGAAGTGTTAAGGCTGTAATCTAGGCCTTGGGCCTGTACTCAGACAGTGCTATGTGTTTCAGGAGTATTTTAGGATATTTGGCTTGTGAAGGTGTCGTGTGAAATGGCTCGCTAAGAGAGCCATCTAAGTGGATGGTCAGTGGTTTTTATTTAGCATCAGCATTATGTTGGTTTAATGGAACATTAAATTAATGGTCATTTAGACTTTAGATTGGAGTTTTCTTTCAAATAAATTGAAGAGAATCTGGCTCCTCAGGGCCCCCAATAAAAATGTAAAGTATGTCTTGAGTACTAGACTACTAGACTAGGAAAGATAAACGCCTGCTGTACTTTACCAGTATTGCTCTCCTCTCTATGTGGAATGGGTGGTCCTAAAAGTGGGTCAGGTTTATGTTAACATACCCCTGACTGATCACAAAGCTAACATGGCACTGCTCTTGTTTCAAGTCCGAGCAAGTCCGAGTGCTGCTGTGTCTGATCCACTCGTACCAGCAGCGCTGTGGGGTCCTGACCACTGAAGAGAAAACGGGGTGAAAGGAGGCTAACAGAGTATGACAGAGACACAGATGGACTACAGTGTGTAGAAACAAGGGTGTTAATAATATGGCAGATCGGTCCAAATCAATAAACAACCAACCACTCAGCCCGCCAGCCACGAAAGCAGACTCAAGCAACCAGGACGCTTTTATTGCAACTTTTCAAAGTTTATTTCTTGTGCCAGTTTCTAAACATTGCTTTTTGAACTGGGAGCACTGGTTAAAATCATAGGTTCAGAGAGTAAGAAACTGCATGCGGCCTTTCGAGCCTCCAGGCACGGCGCGATGGCCGCGGGAGCTGGGTTCACTTTGCTAAACAGAAAAAATTAAAATTACAGTGAACTGAAAGATCCGAGCGGGAACACAGGGCTCAGCGCTTGGCACACAGCGGGCACATACTGAGGGCTGACCTTCAGAAGAAGGAAAAAAATATATAATAATAATAAAAAACAAAAACAAAAACAAGAGCGACGACAATAACAGAGTTATAAGATACATACGACCAATAAACATAAAACAGAGAAATAATAATAAAAAAAAAAACTACAGCAGTTTTTCCAATTTTCTTTAGTTAGCACAGGAGACCACCAAGAGTAGAAAGACACCGAGAGTCGAGTCTATAAATCCTAGAAGTTGGAACGAAAAAGCGTAGATAAATAAATCGGGGGGAAAGAGGGACGAGAGAGACGGGAAGAAGATTACAGGGGGAGAGAGAGTAGGGGGGGGACATTTAAGAAAAATAACAGAAAACTCTATGCAGAGGTAGAGTTCAGTGCAAGGCTAACACAACCCTCACCAGCTCACTGCCTCCTGAAGTCACTCCGGCCTCCGAACGCCAGGTCGTGACCTTACACCCTTGCTCGCATACAATAAATAGAATAATACAATCTTTGAATACTTCTCCACCCGACCAACTCCCAAGATCTGTTCTCAACACAATCCAACCCAACACAAAGTGCAGAGGGCCTTTAAAAGCACAGCGCCATCACCATGACCCTCACCATCGAGTCCACTCAAACCCAGTCCTTTTCCACACACACACCTCCAGTTCACACTAAGTTAGCAGACTGGGCATCTTCCGGAATCTAGAGTCTACATGGCGTTTAACTATGCAGCATGTTGTTTGCAGCAAGGTTCATCATCATCACTCAATGTGTTCATATTTACTGATTGCTAGTGCAGGCTCCAGACGCATGCACCACAGAAAAGGCCAAACCACAGTCCACGTACGAATACATGTAAGAACACATGACATAGTTTTTAAATCAATGGTGACAATAAGAGAAATGGATTTTGTCCTCGCTGACAAAGAAAAGTCTCTGGAATTGCTTTTTTAAATGTTTTATTTTATGATCAATGTAAGTCAAAGGATGACAAAGCAGTGCTTCTGCCCCCAAACTGACAGATCAGGCTCCATTAACGTGAACCCACCGCTGCGGGTTTGCTTTCACCGGCATGGCTCATGGCAAGCATGCTGAGATTGGCCTGACTTGTGGAGTTGAACACAAATAATGACAGTACAAATTGGCCAAAAGCAAAAGAACAGACTCTCGCAGACACTTTAAGAACGATCGCTCTCAAAAAGCAATTTCTGACACTTTCTGATCCCAAAACTCTTCCTAATAAAACTCAAATCACTAATTATCATGACTTATTTCCAACTCCGCATCTTTTTACTTCACCCCCAGATTCCTCTACCCACCTTGCCCCCCCATGAATCAGAGATGATTGAACGTGAATACTGATCACTCATAAATATCTCAACATATTTAAACTATGATCATTCTGAACACAGTATATACACTGTACAAAACTCACTTTCAAAAAGTTAGAATTTCTTTTCTCTTTATTTTTAATGCTTTTCCGAGCAAGAAGGTTGTAGTTTCCCACAGAAGAGAATACAAATGACCAGTCTCTCACGTGCTGATGTAGATTATTAAATAAATACTTCCAAAATGACGCCAACATCAGGCGTCTCACTTCTCCAAGCACGATTCAAATGGAAGATCAGCAATCAAATGTTATAATGTCGTACAGATTCAGGATTCAGAACTTAAAACGCTGCACTCAGCTCCTTAAGGTATGTTTGTTACGAGTGTGGTGGAGAAAACGTGTGGTTTTACAGAACTGGAATCTAAGGCCATGTTTCTAGCAACTAAAGCCAGGCACCAGGTGGAATAAATGGCAGTGGATATTGCATCAAACTCTTCTTCAACTCTCCATACAAGTCCAGTTACTAATGCTACGCTACTACAGAAGACCAACAAGCCACTGTAAGCCACACACCAAACTTGACGGTAGTATATCATACCAAATGATCCAGCCATGCTCCACCCACTGATACACTCTTTAATAGAAAGAAAGAAAGAAAAAAATGCTGCTATATTGGGCAGGTTTTTACAGAATGATCATACAAATCCTACTGAAGCTGAAGTACTCAGAACTCACACTTAGAGCATTAGTAGTACTGCAGAGATACAGTTCACACGGTGGCACAACTGCTATTATTGTAAATAATAATAATAATAATAATAATAATAATAATTATTATTATTTTTATTATTATTATCTTCTAAAACAATCCAGGTCAAAGTACAATTTTACATAAAATCCCTCTGCAAACACTGCAGCCATGAAAAAAAAACTGCAGAATTTGGGGAAATCTGCACTACAGTTTTGAAGAATATTTTCATTAGAGCTTTTTAATGCTTGTGCAAACTTGTGGGTGGAGCATGAACAGGCCAATGTCATATAAACTTCAGTACTCAAAAATAATTTGAACTCCTTTTTTATGTATACATTTGATTTAAAAGGAAATATTGGCAACACATTTTGCCAGCAACCACTCACAATTCACACTACCATTCAAATGTTTGGAATTAAGCATTACATTAACAACAGTTATGCGATTTAATAACGTCTACAGTGCAGACTGAACTGCTGAGTATTTCAAGATACTTTGGGAATGTACAGTACATGACCAATTAATTACAATAATCAAATATTTGTAGTACGTTTTGGGGGATTTTCCTTTGGGATCACCAATCATCAATTTTAACATCTGTAGCTGTGGCCCTAATTCTGGACACATCTAATCTCTATATCTTCATTTTCTGCACAGTTTCCTATAAAACATGAACTGAAGCTGTAGAGAAGTAGTGGGATCATAATACAGTCATGCAAAAGTCTGCATTTCCCAGCTCTTCATTTTCAAAAGTGAAAATACATGATCAGATCCTCTACAAGAAACCAACTTAAATATTGCATTCCTCTACAAATTTAAATTCATTTGCTATACAGCTCCGGACAAAAATGAAGAGACCACCCTACATGATCAGTTTCTCTGTTTTCTAATAATTATACGCATTGTGTTTAGGGAAATTAAGATTTGCGTTGTATTTCATAAACCATGGACATTTCCCCAAATTCCAAATAAAAATATTACTATGTAGAGCATTTATTTGCAGAAATGACAACTGCTCAAAAACAGCTGCTCAAATAATGCAAATAAATGATTATAATAATTATAATGAAGAAGTTATTAAATAAGTTATTATTCAGATTTAAACAACACAGTGCTAACACTTGAACTTTGAGAGCATTCAGAAATCACTATGATTAAATAACCTTGACTGCCAATCACAGCTCTCATGTCTTGGCAGGCTCTCCACTAGTCCCTCCATTCTGTTTGGCGACTTTATGCCATTCATAGTCTGCAAATTCAGCTAACTCAGCTTTGTTTAATGACATGCCTGGAATAAACTCCCATGCCATACACGTAGATGCAAATTTAAAAAGCAAAAAAGTAAGTGGTCTCTTACTTTTTCCAGAGCTGTATATATATTTATATTTATAAGTGTATGTCACTGTCTCAAAAAAAAAACACAAAATGTGCACTTTACAAGAGAAGGAAAAACTTTCAATAAAAGTCAATGTAAAAAGATTTTATTCCAAGTCATTCTGGAGCATTTCTATTGGAATGAAATTAAAATTTGGACAAAATGTAAACAACTTCTGTCACATTATGTCAAAAGGAGAAAAAGCGAAAAATGAAGACGCAAAGTTGTTGTGCGACAGTGACGCAATACAACATTGTTTTCAATTTATGTTCCAACAGCAAATATACAGTACTTATAAAAGGTGCAGAATGTGTTGCTTATAGAGGATGTACTGCTTTTCACTTCGAAATTCAACAAAATATGTAATTTAATTTTTCTCAAAATATTTGCTGAAATATAATCTAACACATGTATCTTCCAAAAACTGTTTTTTTTGGAAGCAAGGATTCCAGACTTCCGAGGGATTATTCCAAACATTTCAATGGTAGTGTGATTCAGATCAGACTTCGAGCTTTAATATGCTTTCGAACGCAAGCTTCTATCTTTCTGTGATGCAGTGGACACACGAGTGGCTCAGCATGAGAGGTCAAGCGTATGTTTCTTTGTCCCAAATCGTGACGAGGAGAGAAGCCTACATAACATAGCATTAAAAATAGAAGAGCACATGGAGGCTGTGCTACACGATGTCCAACCATGATGAAAATCTCTCCCTCCATTTTTACTCAATCTCTCTGCAACTCTGGACTCAGGTTCCCTTGACCTCACTGCAGAACGCTCTTTCTCTCTAAGCGTGGGGTTTCCTGGACTTCTTGCTAGTGTGTGGCTTTATAAACTTCTAAACAGGACAGGAAGCCTCCTCACAAGTGTTAAAGTAGTCATGATGTTCAAATGCCTCTGTGGGTTCCTTAATTCCTTAATTCTATTTAAAAATCCAGGTTCTTCATTTCTCTCATTCCTCATAGCGCAGCACACCAGCTAACACTGCATGAACAGCATGTTTACATGAGCTTCCAATTACTGACCAAGATCATAAACTAATATTTTTTCATGAAACGGATGCTAGTAGGCTAGTTACCTTAGAAATGCCAACTACACTCTTAGAAATAAAGGAGCTTCAAAGGGTTCTTTGAGCGACACCATAGAAGAACCAGGTTTGATACCATAAAGAACCACTTTAGATGTAGACTGTATGTCCGAATGTTTGTGGACACACCGTCTAATGAATGCATTCAGCTACTTTAAGTTGCACCCACTGTCGACACAGATGTGCAAATGCACTCACACATGCATAGCTTGCCTAGTCTCTGTACTATTGCCTGTAGTACTGTACAGTCTGTAGTACTGCCAAAAGAATAAGACTTTCTGAAGTAGATGAACATGAACCTATTGGCACCATGCTGCCTAATGCCAGGCATGGACTATAGGGGTATAAGGTCCCCCAGCACTGAGCTGTGGAGCATTGGGGCCGTGTTCTCTGGAATGATGGTTGGCGGTCCATCCAATACCTTTGGGATAAGGTGGGGTGGTGATCATCCTTCCGACATCCTGCCCTCACTGAAGCTCACTAAAGCCTTTCCTGGACAGTAGAGAATGCTTACGTCAACAAAAGCAGGATGAACATTTATTTTGAATACTCTTGATTTCTGAAGAAACAATGAATGAGCATGTGTCCCAATACTTTTGTCCAGAGAGTATATCTGTGAAGAACTTTTTCAGGGTTAATACAAATAGATGTTAAGGTTCTTCACACTCACATGTCTTTTACAAAAAGACTACTTTATGGAGCCAAAAGTGGTTCTCCTATGGCATCGTTTAAAGAACCCTTTGAAGCACCTTCATTTTCAAGAGTGTGGTGTACAATCAACCAAGATTAGAAGCAGAAACATGACAGCACGGGTAGCCAAAGTGGTGATGTTGCACTCTGATCACATCTTAGCCTTTTGGCTCGAAAAACAAGAGAAGTGCCTTTGGAGAGACTGTACAGACGAACAGCTGGAGGCTGCAAGAGTGTGTGGTTTTGGGCCGTTACAGCTGCTGTCAGGTCAGATGCTATTGTGCTTCAGAGAAGACTGACTGTACGGAAATCAACAGACTTGGAAACAAAAGGAAGGAATGTGTAAATCATACAAAATAAGTTTCAGAATGCTTCCTAATCCAGAACGCCAATCGCGTAAGACACACTGAGAGGTGCTGGAATGCTCTTCCTCGTGTGAGGCGATGCTTCGGGGGTCCATCTGCTGCTGAAATGAACCAGCAGTGCTCTCCACCCTCTCTCTCTGCCACAGGTTCAACAGATCTCCTGTCCTGGTGTCTTGTATTTACAGCAGCCGTCAGAACAACAAAGACACGTGTGGAAAGTGAAAAGCCCCACCCATAGGTGGGGTGGGGCTCTGAGCAGACGTTTTGTCCTCCCAGGAAGAAGAGGCTTTTCGTGGACAGTCTCTGTCTGTCGCGCCACAGTTCACCAGCCACCTCTGCTGTTAGGAAATGATGGCGGGAGACCACCGCACCACTGTCAGATTGTCCGCACTCACCGACCGCTTCTTTGCTGCTTTTCTCAAGTCCTTATACTTGTCGTCGCAGAGCCTGGAGATAGCCTGTGTGTGAGAGAGGCAGAGAGAGAAAGATTATTTAATATATTATTTAATATATACTATACTATATGGACAAAAGTATTGGGACACCTTTAATTATTGTTTCTTCTGAAATCTAAAATCTAAATGCAGGAACTCTCCAGGAAAGGCCACAGTCCAGGGAAAGCTTTCTATTATATTTTGAAGGAGCACTGCTGTGAGGATGTGATTGCATTCAGCTTCTACAGTGTTAGTGAGGTCAGGATGTTGGATGATCACCAGCCCACCTCATCATCCCCAACTCCCCAACTCATTCCAAAGGTATTAGACAGAGCACCAACCATCATTCCACTGAACACAGTTTTTCCACTGCTCCACAGCTCAATGCTATACCCCTCTAGTCCACATCTGGCTTTAAACGTGGTGCCAATAGGTTTATGGTCATCTGCTCCAGAGTCTCCTACTCTACTGGCAATACTTCTCTACAGAGACTAAACAAGCCGTGTGTGTGTGTGCATGTGCACGCATTTGCACATCTGTGTCAGCAATGGTGCAACTTAAAGTAGCTAAATGCATTCATTACAGGGGGTGTCCACACAGATTTGGACAGCAGTACTAAATTTTAAGTAAACAAGTTCAACTCAAATACAGCAGCCTCATTTACACACACAATTCTATGCATATTCAACAATCATGAAAAAGACAAATCACTGGTGAAGCTGGTCTGATGTCACTTCTCAGCCCAACACAACAGGTACAATAACATTGTGCATGGCCAGGTCTATTAGCAGGGTTCTGCCCTTACAATACAGTGAGGAATTGCACAAAGTATCTAAATATAATACTTTTTCAATACTTAAACTAAAATAATTCATTCATGTACATAAAATAGAATAGCTTTGTGTTAACAAGAGAGAGATTAAATAAAAAAAGACCTGTTAGTTAAGCCAAAAACATAAAAATGGTGTGAGGGGAACTGCAACAGGATTACTATTACTGAGGCCATTTACTCGAGAAATATTAGCAGTGGACCATAAAAACTGCAGACACTGCAAATTCATATAGGATCAAAACAAGGGAGTAAATCTGACTATTTCTGATATGCAAGTATTAGTTTTTGTTGAGTTAATGAAGTTTTTTCAGCTGCAAAAATAAAAATCATAAAAAAATTATTCTCTCTCTCTCTCTCAGGATAATGGACTACACCTCTTGTTTCACACTCACACACACATATCTATATATCTATATCTATATATGTATATCTATATATATATATATATATATATATATATATATATATATATATATATATATATATATTAGTATAATTTCGGTGTTGACACACAAAATCCTTGTACCCAATTTTTTTTTTTTTTACTTTTTAGACATGATTTTAAACTGGTGTTTGTTCTGTACAAAATTCATGACGAATGAACCAACCGAAATGCTCCAAATCACTTAATATTTTTTACATTGACTTGCACTAAAAGTTTTTTTTCCTTCTCCTGTAAAGTTGCAATTCTGAAAATGAAAGGTTCTGTGAAAGCAATGACTGTTTGCTCCCCAATTGTCCCTGATATTAAAACAATGGATTTCATTATAATGTTAAAAACTTTAGCATCAGGTAAAAATAATCATGTGTTAAAATATACCAAACCTTGAGAGAGCCTGCGAGAGAAAGACAAAGAGAGACAAGGTGGGAGGGGCTTGGCAGTCAAATTTTAATTTGAATATAAATATAAAAAACTTTGATGGCACTTAAGTGCAGACAGAAGAAGTCTGTTGTTGATTTGGAGCTGCTGTCTGCGGGCAGGACGGACATAGTGAGCTTCTGTTGAACCTGAGCTGTGCCTTGTCCAATTACAGCATGAAACTTAAACAGTCAGAATCAGATCAGAGGGCAACCACTGACTGATCCATCCACCCACCCACTCACTCACTCACGCACGCACTCATCCACCCACCAGCATCAGCCCTGACCATACACACAAACACACGAGCAGCATCATTAGCAGCCTGCTCCACCAGAACAGCAGCTGGATAAAGGCTGGATGCATAATTGCTTCGTTTCCCTGACCCACTATGGCTCGGTACCAGTATTCATCCACTTCACAGACCATAACAGACATCCTCCATCGTACAGAGCATGTTTCTTAGGTTAATCGCAGCTTAAAAGACAGGAAATGCTTGCGGCATGCCTCAGGCGGATCGGAGGGATGTTCTGAGCTGAAAATCTCTTCTGTAGAGCAGTGTAAACTCCTGGGCTGGAAGCTAAAGAGTGAAAGTCTCTCTAAAACTGCAACAGGATCTGTACAACTACACTAGACACACCATACGTACAACAGTATCTAGACACTGCTTTTTTAATGAGCGAGTTTAGCTACTTTACAGTGCACGCTTTACTGACACAGGCATTTAGTTGAGCATGCACAGCTCATTTAATCACCTAGCCAATTTATAGAGTGCACTGGATGGCACTAGCCATGCCTCTATGAGTCTATAGCCACCATGCCTAATGCCACCTGGTAGATAGAGGGGTATAAATCCCCGCAGTACTGGGCTTTGGAGCAGTGAAACTGACCTCTCTAAAGTGCCAATACAGTTCCAGCCAATACCACTGAGTGGTATCATCATTATCAGTACCTGACCTCATTAATGCTCTCTATGGCCAAATACCAGCAAATCCTCACATCCATGTTCAAAATATAGTGTAAGACTTTTGCAGAAGATTAGAGGCTGAGTTATTACTCTTGATTTCAAAAGCAACTCTGGAGGAGCAGGTGTCTACAAACTTCTGGACGTATAGTATATCATAGGACGGCAGAGACTGATATACGGACCTGATCGCTCGTAATGCTCAACAAGGCAGGTGTATTAGGCAAAGCCTGGCTTGTCAGCCCTGTAAAAACTCCAACTCCCATAATGCTTAGTTAAAAACCACCTCAAGCACCTGTCTCCAGGACAATGGACCACACCCGTTTTCACCTTAGTCAACCTGAAGTATCTGCATGCTAATCTGCAGACGAAAGTCTGTGCTATACTCATGGAAGATCACAGTAAACAAGAAACATGTATTCTATGCAGTCTAACTAACATCTAGGTGGTGTTTACCAAAGGCATTCTGGTCCACGCTGATCTTTAAACAATTATTTTTGATTATAACTGCTGCCCGATTCAGATTCAAACCCCTGACTCTGGTCTACAAAGCCAAGACTGGACCAGCCCCTCCGTACTTGATGGCAATGGTCAAAAGCCGACCTGCACTAAGAGCCCTTCCAGCTTCAAGTACGGCTCGGCTCGACCCCCCATCCTTTAAGATCCACAGAAGACGAGCGTCCAGACTTTTTTCTGTTCTGGCACCGTAGTGGTGGTGCGAACTTCCTCTGGGTGTCTGAACAGCAGAGTCGCTCGCTGTCTTAAATTGCAGACTGAAGACCCACCTCTGAGTATTGTGATCTCCAAACTTCTGTATTTAGTAGTATCTAAGCTTAGAGGTATCTTTTGGAGTCTAGCTGATACAAACTACCTATGATATTTTCTGAGTAAACAGTGAAGCACCTTTGTAAGTCGCTCTGGAGAAGAGCGTCTGGTAAATGCAGTCAATGTAAATGTAATGTTTATGTAATGTAAACAGGACTGTGTGTGTACAGAATTTCTTAGTGCTTACTGAAAGTTTCGCAAGTTAAAACATCATTAGACTGCAGGACAGGTTTAATGAATCCATTCATGTTGTGTACAGTGGTAGATCTGTAATTGCAGCCTCCAAAACAACTGTACTCTCTGTTCCACTGGCATCGACAGCGACTAATGAGCTGTTTCCAGATCCAGGATCTACTCTTCTGACCTGCGGATTTTGTACTGATTGCCTGCTGTTGTGCTTGTCTAATAAAGCCCAACAAGTTGTCCTAGTCTTGCTCTCTCAGGGGCGGCACTCCTAGCATGATGTTGGTCAGCACAGGTGTCTGTTAACTGTTGTATCAGAGATAGGGTGCAGCGCGTTCCTCCAATTACACTGGCTACCTAGCGATGCTGCATCAGCGGCAGTTTGAAAAGAGGCGACTGCTGACTTCACATGTGCCGGAGGAGGCATTGGTAGTCTTCACCCTCCTAGTGTTGGGGAATTCAAATGAACGAGGGATTAATTGGGTTGATTGGCCTTGCTAATTTGGGAGAAAATTAGGTACATCTACAACTCCATCCAACGAACCTGACACAGCCCCTTACAGGAGCCGAACGCCTTACTGGAAAAGACATAACTCCACCAGAGGAGGCTTTTTCCAGCTTATCAGAGCCAAAACAACTTGGAGCTTTTTTGTCTTCGTTTACAAGTGTTTTCAAAAGTGTTTGGAAGCAGTAGTTTAGCTTAACTTTAGCTTAGCTTAGTCTCAAACCTCCTTACAGTGTTTTCTAAGTATAACAATGTTTAAACACTCACCTCTAGTTTCTGGGCCTTCTCCCTGCTCAGAGGCTCCAGAGGAAAGCTGAGGTTGTTGGCCTCGGACAGCGAGCGCAGGTCAAAGTAGTACTTGGCGTACACACTCGATGGCACATTGATGTTAAACTGCAGCAGCTCCAAAAACTGCCTTTCCAACTCGTTCCTAAAACAGAGACAGAGAGAGATAAAGACCGAGCAAAAGAGAGAGAGAATCAGAAGGGCTTATTTTATTTATACATCAAAAAGCCGAATAACAGAGAACTGTTCAGAAATATAAACACTCATATATAACTGATATTTTTGAATATTGCGATAATTTTAGCCAAATGTAACAAAAATGATCCTTTTTTTCCTTAATTTTTCTTTAATTACTTTGCCTTTATATATGTGATTCATCTGTGCAATAATTCGGAGTGTACACAACAGAAAAGACAGCACTTAATTATAGCCCTTACACTAACTACACACATACATACTCTGAATGCCACTCGGAAAGATTATGATATGAGATCTGCTTTCTAGTAAAAAGCAATATACATGAGCGTGTCCAGAGGAAGGGTGCCAATGCGCCAGACAAAAGACAAGCAGCTGAAAATGCCCATTTCCACCATCTGGACGATAATTAAGTTGTTACAGTGTAATGTGAAATGCTAAGAATCGGCCTGGAAGAGAACATATGTCCAAGCTGACCCCATGCACAGTGAGGAGGATGGGTAGAGAGGGTAAAAGAAAATCTCAAAGCATCAACGCTGGGGTCAGATCGTCTCCTCATCTACAATCAGACGACACCTACATAACCACGAGTGGTTTGGGACGATTACCAAAAGAAAGCCAAAACAAAAGAAGAACACTGGAGGTGAGGCTTGGTTTAGACACGAAGACAGCCGTAAGGAAAAGTATCAAAAAAGCACCTCAACCCCACTGTGAAGTGTATTGGTGGATATGTGATGTGGGGCTCTAGACCACTTGTTTGGGTACATGTCATGGACTCCATCAGGCACCAGTAGCATATCAAACCAAAGTATACCTCAAATTCATCCCAACAAATGGTTACCTAACCACAGAACCAAGGTTTTGCCTGCAGATAACATGGATGCCTTTATGGATGAATTTTGCCATGTCCATCCCAGTCCTCTGACCTAAACCCTACAGAAAGGTTTAGGTCAGAGGACTGGGACGGACATGGCAAATTTCATCCATTAAAGCATCCATGTTATCTGCAGTCTTATTAAGCATTATAGGAAAATGACCCACGGCAGTTATCTTGGGGAGGTCACCAAAATGATTAAATAATAATAATAATAATATTAATAATAATAATAATACTATATAATCAAATAATAATAATAGGAACAACAACAACAACACAAATAAATTAATAATAATGACGGTAATATATTTATAGCTACTATTTTGTATTAACAAAAGATTATCAGATAATAATAAATAACAAGAATCCATTAATTAATCATTAATAAACTATAATTAAAATGAATACATCATTGTTATGAACCTTTTTTTTTTACAATAAGACAAAAAGAAATGTCAGATGTTGGTTAATTTTGCAAAATATGAAGAATAAAGAATTTTTATGCTCAATATTTATAGAGGGTACTGTATATGTATATGCCATCTGTACAAAAATATAGTTGTTGTTATAAATTATTAAGTGACATTAGAAACTAATCCAGTTGGATTTCGTATGCTTATGATATTTCTATCTGGGAAAACTACAGGGTAAGGTTTTTAACACTCACATGTGATACTTTGTAACTGAATTTGGATCATGAAAATATTGTTTCAGCGAAAATAATAATATACCTAAGTTTACATCTTACCGTCTGCAAAACACACCAAACTATCTCTCCACTGGGTGAAGAATCTCTCTTTTCACAGCACAACCCCCAAAACACACCCCTTTCTAGGCACACTAACTCTCTGAAAGACACTTAAATGAGGGCTGTTGTGAAGGGAGCAGGGTTTATTGAACGTATTTAATTAAACTAATTACATTCAATGAAATTTACTGTGTAAGCTTTCCTCAACCTGTTTCCTACAGCACACCAGCTTCTGCTGAATGTAATGAAAACAAACAGCAGATGAATGCCCTCGTCCGCACCACAGCAGTGGAAAACATTTTTATATACGGACTGAATCAAACCCACCCACTCTCAGACGGGCCTTTTTAAAATCACTAATTAGAAATTCACACAGTTAATGCGCTGCTTGAGAAACGCCGGCCTTGCCTTCCACCCACAACAACATTCAAATGCAGCAACAGACGAGCTAAATATAGCTAGCAGTGAAGGCTCTGACACACACACACACACACACACTTTTTTTTTTTTTACAGACCTCCTCTCTTCCTCCTCTGTCTCTGAGGAGAATCTAATGCATTCGTTCAATGTTTCCTCAGTTACTGGACCCGTGGCTGGAGCAGCACGCCGTCTGGCCTTTAAAATAACCGTGTACTCAGGAGGGGTCAGAGGTCAGTGGATGCATCACGCTCGGAGGCTCAGCTTTCATTCGGTTACAGTTCCCACGTGTGCCACACTGCTCTTTTCCACACGCTACTATCACGCCGTTTAAGCGCAGTTATGCCTCTGCTGTCCGACCTTTTTACAGTCGGAATATTTAGAGGTGCCATAAATATCAATCACTGATACTCTGATCTGAAAGGACACTGATGAAGACTGGTTACTCATCACTGCATTCAGATGTCAGAAGGCTTTTTAGTGAGCAGGATAAAGCACATGTCAGGGAAGTGTGTTTATATATAGGCCAAGTCCTTGAAATGCTGATAGATGTCAATTATTTATGGGATGGGCAATATGATGCTACACTAAAGGTCCAAATGTCTGGACGCCAGAATACATTCGACGAATACATTCATTCAGCTACTGTGAGCTGTCAAATTACTTAAACCAATACGGGGCCTGATTGTGCAGTAAAAATCTAGATGTATAAATAGTTTGAGCTTTTTGAAGCAATAAATAAATAAAAAATAATAATATATAAAGAATATATACATTAAATATTTTATGTACACATACACACACATATATACATAAAATACATTTTTTTTCATTTATATTAGAAAAAATATAAAATAAAATAAACATATTTTTGTATAATTTACATAAATACACACAATTGTCTCCATTCTAAATACTGATATTCTCGCAAAAACTTAATTGAAAAATTATGTGATTATTTTTCAATACAAAAGTGGACACACACATTTGTTATACATGTTAAAGCTACCTCTGTAGTAGCTCATAATACACTGTGAGGAATTGATTGCATTCAGCGACAAGAGCATTAGTAAGGTCAGGATGTTGGATGATCGCCACCCACCTCATCACCCCCAACTCCACAACTCATCCTAAAAGTACTGTATGGAGCTCCACCAACCATCATTTCAGAGATCCCAGTTCTATATATTAATATTTCTGCAATAATGCCTAACTTTAACCGTCAAAATAGGATTAATTTTCACATTAAACAAAAATGTTGGCATTCAAATGCTGAAAAAACGAATTCCTTTAGATTTGTATCCATTTGCATCCATTAAATTTGATCCATTTACATTTAAAGCTCCTCTGCTGTAGCTCGCAGTATGCTTCAGGTTAGGGATTAGCAATCATATCATACACCAACACAACAGCAAAGATCTGTTGTGGCTTTAATGACTTATAAATGTGTGGGAATTACAACATCCCACAGGTCCTTATTAATTCAGTCATGTATGCATGAAGTATTGATCATCTTACAGTAAGAGGCATATATACAATCTTCTGTGAGGCAACTGAATGACAAGCCAAGCCAACTACACTAATCTAAACTTGACTGACTAAATACATCTAGAGATTGGTTTGTAGAAGTCTATACAGCAGCAATCACTGGATAAACTAATGTGATTGAGGGGAACCCATTAAACACAGACACACACACACACACACACACACACACACACACACACACAAAATAAACACTCAAACACAAACACAGATGCCCAGACCACCCACAACACACACACTAGGTCACTTACATGTCCTCCACGGTGATGTCTTTGAGGATCTGACAGTAGTCCACATTCCACACGGCCTGGTCATCCCACACTTTAGACGCCAGTAAGATAGCCCCCAGTACGATTCTCTTCCAGTTAGCGGGACATATGTCGATCTCAGCATAGGTTAACAGCCTCTCTAAATACACCTGAGAGAGAAAGAAGGAGGGAGGGAGGAGAGAGGGGGTGGATGCATTATTAAAAGGAGCAAGAATTTCTCATCTTTAAGAAAGTAGTGAGATCTTGTCGGTGAGCTAGTCTGAAGAACAGAGCTTGGTTCCTCTAGGTTTCTCCTGGACGCCCCCCAGTCCAGCCAGCACAGCGTGGAGGATGTGTTCAACTCCATCAGCAGCAGCAGCAGCAGCAGCTCACCTGATTTACCATCATTAAGCCCTGATTTACCACCAAACCAGGGGTTGATATGAGGAGAACTCTAAATAATACTAGACTCCATGAGGAGAACTTTGGAGATGTTCTAATGATGAACACAGTGATGGAGTGATGTTATTAGTGTTTATTCTAATATCAGTGTTTTACTGAGGAGATCAGCAGCTCTTACAGTTGGCTAAAGCTTTTGCACAGTATGTGTGTGTTCTAGTGGTTTGTGTATTTCAGCACTGACTCTAAATTTAAAGCCCAAAGGCATTCTAGGGTTCACTGGATGCCTGGCTAAGTGTGTTCGCATAGCTGAATGCATAAGGTCAGTGGGTATGCGGGTCAAATAAACACACACACAAGCAAACACACACATACATACCTGACCCAACTCATTCCTGTCCCAAAAACGTGACACTGATCACTAACCAATTTTACACTGACTTCTTTTGCTTGACTTCTTCTGCTGCGAGAGACACAGTCAGGGCGTATGAAATGACGATCTACTGCCAATAGAATTTCACACTCAATACAGGATGCCAAATTCTTGCATCGATTCTTGCATTTCTCTTCTCTGGGAAACTGACCTATCCCCACCTCAGATGGACACTGGGCTTACATAACGGTCAGGAGGCTCTTCTTCAGTGGATGTTAACTTATAGTTGCACTGGCTTGTCCTGTTTGAGAAAGCTCTTGTTCGGGAAACCGTAACGGAATATGAACACAGGGTTGAACACTGACGCATTTCCCACAATTTCACACCCACTGCCAGGAGAGGAGACAATTCACAGTCATTAATTAGTACAGATTCAGATAATTACAGGCACAAATTGACCAGGTCTCAGACACAAACCCAAAACACATTATTAGAATAACCTTCTTCTTAGTCTTAAGGAACCTGGTTTCTCTCTCAGCAGAGACAGCAGTGGGAGAAAATAATAAGGCTCGGTTTCTAAGGGCAGCCTCATAAATGTTCCATGTCTATCTGCAGCTTCTCTCCGACTCAATATAACTGCTTACAGCTACAGTACCAAACCCTGAAGGCCAATTTAGTCCGAGGTGAAGAACATACAGAGCAGCACTGACCCCTCTCTTCTGCCCTTCTTCCACCAGCTTGGATGGTTAAGATAGGTGAAGTGTGTCAAAACTATCCAGGACAGCGACTACCCTGAAAGAGGTTGCCCCAGGAGCCAACACACAGAGGGCCCAGCATTCAAATACAGAGTCCTACAAAAGTTTTACCCCCCCACCCACTCTCAAAGGTTATCCAACTGGTTTGACACACAGCTTCTTTCAGACAATATTTTATTGTAAACCAAGATAGATAGCTAGACTGCAGCTACACTACATGGACAAAAGTATTGGGACACCTGCTCATTCACTGTATCTTTCAAAATGAAGGGTATTAAAAAACACTCATGAGGAAGAGTTTATCCTGCTGTTGTTGAAGTGACTCCCTTCCAGTGATGGAGGTCTACTAGATTTTGGAGCACTGCTGTGAGGTCAGGTTAGTAAGGTCAGAATTTTGGATGATCATCCCAAACTCCTCAACTCATCCCAAAAGTACTGAATAGAGCACCAACCATCCATCATTCCAGAGAACACAGTTCTTCCACTGCTCCACAGCTCAATGCTACTAGGGGGTTTTATACCCCTCCAGTCCACGTCTGGCATTAGGCAGCATAGTGCCATTAGGTTCATGTTCATCTGCTCTAGAGTGTCCTATTCTATTGGCAATATTTCTGTACAGGGGCTATACAAACTGTGTGTGTGCGCACTTGGACATCTGTGGCAGCAATAAGTGCAACTTAAAGTAGCTGAAAGCATTCATTAGAAGGGGTGTCCACAAACATTAGGACATATATTGTAGGTTGGTTAGAATTCATTAAAAATAATCAGTGCACAGAGAGACCGATATGAACAATGGCAGCTTTGTGGAAAAAGGCATGCATGCAGAACAATATGCTTCTATACAGAGGGGGGCTGGAATGAACCCCCACTGGGCTGAATATTTACATTAGTGATACTGAGTGATGTGCAGCCTCCATGAATGCAATTTTCTGCTGTCACGCAAAAACCCTCATCTTCTTTTTTGCTGTTTTTCATTTGGATTCTGACATTTATTCTTTTTCATTTATATACTTTACATTCTGTCTAAATGGCAAGATGAATGGACCAATAGGAATGCACCAAAATTACTTGATTTCAGAAAAAACAATAAATGAGCAGGTGTCCCATTACTTTCGTCACCCCAAAACAATCAGATCTGTTTTTGCAGATAAAGGTGTTCCTACCAAGTTCTAGTCTGAAGGGGCTGAAGCAAGTGAAAAGATTTTATATTGAACGTTCAGCAGGGGTTTTCCTTCTCCTGCAAAGTTGTCCATTTCGGAGATGTGAGGTAGATTTAAATCTAATAGAAATAGGTGGTTAATAAAAATAAAAATTAGCCGGCTTAATAAAGGTTTGCACTTCCCACTTTACTGAAATACAGAAATGCAGTAGAGGGTTGTGCATGACCCAAAAAGTCAGAAATATGCACAGCACTTACACTTTTTTTTTTTTCTTACACTTTAAAGTGTGTAAAACCGAGCTCATCTGGAGGAGCAGCATGACTGTCATGCACATGAGTAACTCGGAGAAAACACACTGCATAATGATGGCAGAAGCTCAGCATGTTCAGTAACTGGGATGCTTAAACTGCAGTAAAATTACAGTCAGGTTAAAAATAGTGTGCACCTGACCACTTTCCTCCGAACTCTGTTTTAACCGGTCTAAACGAACAACGGACGGCTCTGGCAGAAGGGACACGTTTGTCTAAACTGCAGGATTACACTGCGCTCCTGTTATCACCATCACATGTCAAAGACATATTTCCTTAACCTTGATTATCTGAGTGTTTCTGTCTGCGTTTCTGAAAAAAACATACACCCCACATCCCCTCGGCCACCCACAGAGGCAACGAGAGGCTTTCTGCATTGCTCTTAAGAGACTAAACCAATCAGAGCCCCAGCTTCCCTCTCTGTGATGCAGCCGGTGCCAAATGCTCCTTCTCTAATTACGATCAATCCATTCCCCAACTGTCAGTGGAGTTGTGCAGGTGTGTGGGGGTCGCCTGTGGGCGGTCATAATTGACGCCCGTGTGTGTGTGTGACGAAGTGCGCTTGCCGTCCGAGGGGAGCTCATTGTGTGCTGTTGGGGCTGAACTCTAGGGGGTGCCGTTTTGCACACAGACTCGCCGCCCACAAATTGAAGTGGGTGTGATAAATAACAAACAGAAAGCCTGCAGACAGCTCATCAACAGGAAGCCAAATCGTGACCAGGGCGAATTGGACGCAAAGATCAAAGCCCTGGGATGTGTTTGTTTGCTTTCTCACTCGACTGAGCCGCACTAAGCACGTATCGATTCCTATCAGGCCCGACGCGGAGGGCTATCAGGTTCTGACAAACCTCTATTTCACATCAGTTGTGAATTCTTGTGGAACAACATTCTCCGAAAGCGCTGCTGACAAAATAAGTCTCTTTGTGCAATGGGTCGATAGCGGCTCTGACAGGTTAAACGGAAGGCGATGCGTGGCTGCTTAGCGAGATCGTTATGAGAGTAAGTACCGCTCAGACATGACATACTGAGATACGGCATTTAGCGGACACACGTCTAACATGGAAGAAGAGGCTTCCATAACCCAAACAGGGCTTAACAGATAGGTGCTCCCTCTGTGTCTGTGGGCTGGCCTTGTCTTTTGATTCCATCCGTCACCAGGACAAGCCATTCCTCTGAGCATACGCAGCATTTACGCTACAGAGAAGACTGCACTTTAGCATAGAGCCTTGCTGAGATCCGGGCTGTCAATATCACTGATATTGGCCGTCAAAGAAACTGCTGATGATTTGAGGGCTGAAAATGCCAAACAACCATGCATAACCTTCAGTGATTCCAAAATACTTCACTGGAATTTACTGACTAAACTGGAAAGCCTTAAAAAGAGCAGTTTATTAGGAACACTATTCTAATACTGGTCGGGTCTCCTTTCGCTCTTAAAACAGCCTCAGTTCTTCATGACCTGGAGACATTGGAAACATTCCTTCCGGATTCTGGCCCATGTCGACATGATTGCTTTATGCAATTGCTGGTGATTTTTTATATTGCAAATCTCCCCTTCAAGTAAAATCCAAAGATGCTCACGAAACCAGTTTAAGATGACGTTTGCTTTAGGAGATTTTGCATCCTCATGCTGGATGTGGCCAGAACTAGAGGTTCTGTAGCCTTCCCATCAGCTTGAACCAGTCTGGCCTTTCTCTGTTGATATCGCTCATCAACAAGATGTTTCTGTCTGCAGAACCTCTGCCACTCACTGGATGCGTTTCCTTCGTTGCACCTTTCTGAAGAACTCTAGACACTGATGTGCTGAAAATCCCAGGACATCAGAATTGCTCGAAATACTCAAACCAGCCCATCTGGCTCCAACAATCACACAATTACTTGGTGAGTTGCACACATACAGTACACTCATCAAGCAATTTATTATAAGCAAATATTCTTCTAATCTAAACATCTAATGCAAATTCCTGGAGAAAATGGGCCATCAGTACAGATGTCTCACATTTAAAATGGTCTATGACAAAAACAGTGATAAAATAAGAAATTGGTGAAAAGTGGCCCATTTATCATCAAACTGCAACACAATGTAAAGAACAACTGCTCAGAAAAGTGTATTGAGAGTGTATTCTGGTGTAAGCATGGTCACACTGTCCACTCTCTCCTACTCTGACATGATGTCATGTTTGAACAACCTTAACAACCCAAGACAGACGAATAGAATTAAATTATCCTCGACTGCTTTAGCATTCTAGCCTGGACCATTACCAAGCTAATGGGTAACTTGTATGCCATTTGATGTCGGCCGAGTGCGCAAAACACAGCCTCATGACTCTCATTGAATTACAAAGCTCTAGTGTTTCAGTTTTAATATGGTTATTCAGAACTCTGAACTGAATGCAATCTTCTGTCCGAGCACATTTTGCTCGGTGTGTGTGTTTAAGTCGCTGCTGATAACTTTCTTTTGCAAAGAAAGCGCCATGCTATGCTCACTCTCACACTGTCATTATAGTGCTACAGTAGATTCTGTGAAAGCAATGTGACTTGCTGTATGATAAGGCGTACTGGTGATGTGACAGGTGTGGTGTGTATGTATGTGTGTGTGTTAAAGGCTCTCTAGTTCTAGTTATTAATTGGGCAAGTGTTGGTTTGGAGGTACAAACTCTGAAGTACTATGTATTATTTATTCATTATTTTCGGACAGTTTAATTAAATTAGACTGAAATGACCTGAAACAGATTCTAGCTATTAATTGGGTAAGTGTGGGTTACACATTCCCAAGCGCTATACAATTATTTAGGGGAGGGTTCTCAATCTTTTCCGCTTCAAGGCCCACTAATAACAAGAAAGCATGACGCCCAGCATTAAAACATCATTTGTTTTCTTTGATTTCTCAAACACAGACACTAAGAAAACTTACCTGTATGTTTGAGGATTTTAGCAGCTCATGTGATTAATACAACAGCTAGAAGTACAGCATTTTTTAATCAACTTAAATTAGTAAGGGTAAAGGTGCATGTATCTGTCACTGTACTATGTACAGCAAAATGTGTGCTCTGCATTTTATCCATCTGTGGTAGTGAACGCACTCACATACACACACACACACTAGTGAACGAGGGGCCGTCAGCACACACACACCCAGAGCAGTGGACAGCGGCCAGCTCCAGTGCCCGGGGAGCAGAGAAGGTGAAGGGCCTTGCTCAAGGGCCCAACAGTGGCAGCTTGCCAAAGACCAGGAATCGAACCCACAACCCTGTCATCAATAGTCCAGAGTTCTAACCGCTGAGCCACCACCTGAGCCCCTGAGAAGTCTTCACTTCACCAGGGAAATTTGTATTTCTTGTTAAGGGTCCCAGACTTATCTTCCGAGTATCTTCCTGGACTTTTTTCAACATAATAGACAGAACATGCATAAAATGAAAGTATTTAAAAAAGCCTCTCAGTGGAAAGTAAGCTTGCCAATATGTGTAAGGCACATGTCAAAAACAAATATTTGCATAATGAGTAGTGATGTCTGTATCCACTTATAATATTAAAGGCCGTAAAACCTTGAAGTCAGTGTATGCATCTGTCCACATGACCGTGCAGCACTACAAACGTCAGTAATTAGGCCTATAACTACACTTCTAAAAATGAGGGTTCAGAAACGTTCTCTGAGCGATGCCACAGAAGAACCACTTTTGACTCCATAAAGAACCACGTCTGTAAAAGAGATGTGAGGTGAGCGTGAAGAACCTTTAAACCTTTAGATCTACTGGTATCCTGATTTTCAGGATTTCTCTCATGTTGGTATCATATAGAAAATAAAAAAGGATGGCCAGACTGCTTGGAGCTGAGAAAGGCTACAGTAGCTCAGATAACCACTCTGTACAATCACGATGACATGTCCAACCTACTGGCTACAGCAAAAGACCACGTCAGGTTCTACTGTGGGCACAGGCTCAGTTGAAGGCTGTCGAAATGTAACCTGCTCTGATAAATCTTGATGTCTGCTGAGGGACATGGATGGTAGGGTCAGAATTTGGTGCCAACAGATAGAGTCCATGGACCCAATCAGTGCAGGCTGGTGGAGGAGGTGGTAGGATGGGTGTTATGGGTCTGTTAATACCAATCAATCATGGCTTGGATGCCACATACTATGAGTACTGTTGCTTTACCATCTTCAAATGGCTACTTCCAACATGATGATTAAACTAAATTACACGCCACAAAGCAAAATCCTCTCAAACTGGTTTCAAACTGGTCTTCCCAGTCACCAGATGTCAATCCCATAGGGCACCTTTGGGATGTGGTAGAACGGGAGATTAGCAGCATGAAAGTGCTCCTGAAGAACCTGCAGGAATTTTGTGACGCAATCCTGCAAACATTAACAAGAATCTCACAGCTGCATCTCCAACATCTTGTGGAATTCATGCCATCGAGAATTGAGGCTGTTCTTAAAGCAAGGTCAGGCCACAGCCAGGGTCAGTGTAAATGATAAAGTGCTCTGGCAGTTTATTACAAGTTCTAGTCATTATAGTGTTGAAGGACACAGTAAAAGATGTAATAACTGGATGATTATTTGGAGGCGCAGGGTGAATACAAACCACCTTGCACTAAATGTCACAGTAATCTCATTATAACATTATAGCAAGAAAGGTAAATCAGAAAAAAAGAATCACCTGCCTGAACCTGAGCATGGCAACCACACATATAAGCAAACACCCTACAGCTGTGGTCTTTTCAGTAATCTCAGGGAGCTCAGATATAAAGAGAAGCTGATCTGGGTTTGTGGTTGTCTCTCTGACCGGAAGTTTAAAAACAGACGACAGGCTAAAACAAGCTTGTTTTTCTGACCACAAAGCCCACTGCCATCTGATAAGGACAGCTGCTTTGCACCTTTACCCATTTATAAAAAAGTGACTACTATGTAATGTCCATCAACTCTGGGTCTGACAGGCTGGTGCTGGAGCCTTTCAAATGAAATGAAATTAAATGTATTTGTATTGCACTTTTTACAACTGCCGTTGTCCCAAAGCAGCTTTAAAGAATCAGCAAACAGTAAAAAGACAAGAAATCAACAACATAAGAAGACATGAAAATCTAAGACCCCCCAGTAAACAGCCAAAAGCGACAATTGCAAGGGGAAAAACTCCCTCAGAGCTGGAGGAAGAAACCTTGGGAGGAACCAAGACTCACAAGGGCGACCCGACCCGTCCTCCTCTGATCAGAACTATTTATAAATTATTGATAAAAGTCACAGACATGACAAGACATGATATTATAATATAATAATCATGGTGTAGTATGGCAGTGATGGTCAGAGTAATGAGAGTAATGATGGTGATATTAGTAGTGGCAGATAAGAGAAGGCCTTTCATGATTAGCAGGAATGCATAAACAAATGAAATTCACATCCCATTAGGACTATGACACTATAAGCCACCTCATGGTTGGTAAAACCCAAAAGACTGGGATTCTCTCAAACATGGATTAAGCCCAGTTCTCGACTATGCTGCAATGCCAATGGGGATTTGGCTTGGAAATGCATTTCAGACCACACTTAGTCCAAGTGCAGGAAAACAGCTGTAAAGTGGATAGTCTAAAAGTGCATATATCAGAGGGTGCATTTTTTGTATGCAGTCATAAGAAGATATGCAGGTGTGTTCTTGGAGGGCTGATGTCCAGCACTGTTTAAAGTCTGGACCAAGTCTGTGTCAGTTCTATCTTTTGGTTTATGTGAACGTATTTACCTGTTGAGCGATTGTCTTCTAATTTTCTTTATCTTTTTAATGCATTACATTACATTACATTTATGGCATTTAGCAGAAGCTCTTATCCAGAGCGACTTACAAAGTGCTTTGCTATTTACCCAAGAAAGAAACCATAGCTAGTTAGCATAGACTAATAATTCAAAGATACCTCCAAGCTTAGACATTACTAAACACAAGACAATAAGGTGACCATAGAACTATTCGTCCAAGTACTCTCTGAAGAGGTGGGTCTTCAGTCTGGGTTTGAGGACAGCGAGCGACTCGGTCGTTCGGACACCCAGGGGAAGCTCGTTCCACCACTTTGGTGCCAGGACAGAAAAGCTTGTCTTCCGCTTGTCTCTTAATGCAGAAATATATATATATATATATATATTTTTTTTTTACATATTTTACATTTGAAACTCGTCATTTGAATTTGTCAATCATGGGGACTAGGAGTTATTATATAATTTGATATTGGTCTTGCTGTTGTTTTACCCCAAAACACTCCTTAACCCTTGCAAATAAGTGTTAGCAATATGTAGCATTTTAGCTTAAAATATCAGCTTTACACTCATGTTGATGCTCCACAACTGTAATAGAGAGAACTGCGTCTCTAGCATTGCCACTCTGGGCTGGAACGCTGCTAACTGCACTATATAACTTTGGTGGAGCTGCACAAGATCCCTGGGCAAAACAGCGTAACACAGCGTCCATGTTCCCGTCATAGTGTAAAATATTGTAAAATGACTCTACCGCCTTAGTCTACATGCTTCTTTCACATTACGTGAGGGTTGTGTATCTCTCAGCTTGTAGTGCATGTTCCTCAGCAGTGGCCCAAATGGTGAATTACACTTCCTGACTGTAGGGGAAAGCCTTGGAGCCAAAAATATCAATTTGTGCAATACATCTGAGAAAAGGGGTGTCTGAGCAGGAAACTGTTTGGACTCCAGGAAATGAACACCTTTGATTTACAGCAAGCAACAGATCCAAACATGCCTTGCTTAAAATATATATATAAATGAGAATTGTTATAGAAGACCATCCACGCAGAGTGTGCAGCAAACTGAAGAGTCGGTCAACTCCAATATCTCTAATATCAGTAGCATCATGCCTTCGCCATCAACATAGAGGCCTGAATGAGAGAATCCCGGACTACAACCACACCAACCTTAACCTGAAGCTAAACAAGCACATCACACCAAACACCTAAACATTTAATTCTCTGTTTAAATCATCAGTGAAAAATTCCCCATATTGCATTAACTATGACTTACCAGTGTCACGATGGCACACTCCGCAGTTAGCTGAGCGGCACTGAAGAGGGTACGGACAAACCGGTAGATCTGCTTCTGCTCCGGATCATGTTTATCATAATCCGCCGGCACCTCTGATTTCTGCCAAGAGACAAAGAACAAATAGCGCAAATGATTAATATACAGTACTGTGCAGGTTTTAGCCACCTAGAAGCATCTCTCTCAGCAATAGGAAAGTTTTTACTGTAAAAGCTCCAGATCTCAGATGCAGGTGAACATAAATCCAGTAAAAAGGAGAAACAAGAGCTTCTCATTCTTAAGAAAGTAGTGAGATCTTGTCGGTGAGCTAGTCTGAAGAACAGAGCTCGGTTCCTCCAGGTTTCTCCTGGATGCCCCCCAGTCCAGCCAGCACAGCGTGGAGGATGTGTTCAACTCCATCAGCAGCAGCAGCAGCAGCAGCTCACCTGATTTACCATCATTAAGCCCTGATTTACCTCCAAACCAGGTGTTGATCTGAGGAGAACTCTAAATAACACTAGACTCCATGAGGAGAACTTTGGAGATGTTCTAATTATGAACACAGTGATGGAGAACCACCACCACTTTCTGTAGGAATGTTTAGTGTTTATTCTGCCTACAACTTTTGCACAGAACTGTATGTGTTGTACTGTACTACACACAGATGAACACTTTGTGAGATGCATGTTATGTTAATTAGTGGCCTTCATTATTTTTTGTGATTAAAATGATTTGCTTGTTGTTTGTTGGATCATGAGAATTCATCCCTTGATTCATTCATATACATTATCGGTGATTAGTCAGGAGGTTCACAATAAAACATTCTGATGACTGGATGGAGGGCTCATTTGCATATTGCAAATTGACTTCTGCGGCATCAGTACTGTGGAACATTAATATCACAACAATGATCTGCAAATTTTATTTCTATCCCTAATCTGTGCAAATGAGCCGCACAGGACAGCAGAGGGTGACTTACCGACAGAGGATGAAGCTTTTCATCAAAAATGTCTAACAGCGTTCGACCATCCACGTCTCTGAAATGGTAAAAGAGAAAAATATAATTGTTTATTCCAACCAGGAAATTATGTTTTTTTTTTTTGTTATGCCAAATTGGACCTAGTATTTCAAGACCCCCGCATCTGGGTTGCTCAGAAGATCCAGTACGTTTTAGAACGGTAGCACCCCCCCCCCAATCTAGTCCAGATGAAAAATCAACCTTCGGTGTGGCCTGCTCGCCACCAGAGCAAGCCTTTGTGTAAGAGGAGCAAAGGTGGGAAGTACCCTACCAACTTTTGCCTAAGGCTAACACCTCACACCATACACTGATCAGCTGTAACATTGTGTAGGTCCCCCTTGTCCCACAAATACAGCTCTGGCCTGTGGAGGCACAAACTCTACAAGATCTCTGAAACATCTGGAGGTATCTGCCACCAAGACGTTAGCAGTAGATTCTTTAAGTCCTCTATGTTTTAAGGGGAAGCCTCCATGAGTACAAAAGAGCCTTAGGTGTACTTTTGATAGGTATAGACCCCACAAGACCTGCCTGATGTTTTGGACGTTTTTGGCCCTTGTCATTCTTTTGCTTGCTCATTTTTCCAGCTTCCAACACATTAGCTTCAAGAACCGGCTACTTACTTGCTGCTTAATGTGTATATCCCACCTCTACAGGTGCAGCGTAATCAGATAATCACAGTTTTATATGTAATCTTTCAGAGGTTTTGATGTTATGGCTAATTTTAATGTTAGATCCCAATCTGAGGGGTACTCAGAGTTTTAAGCTTGCTCTTATGCAGTATACAAAACACACCAGAACGAGTCCCCAGATGTCCAGTAAATTTCCCCAACCACCCTTAAGTCTCTTTGATCAAGGGGGCAATCACCCGCTGTGTCCAGAGCGCACAAGCTCCAGGTCCAAAGCATTTGGCATTTAGGATTCTGGATCCAGGGCTATTTGAAGGACCAACACTGGGCTTTGAAGTCTGACCCATGCTACTGAGCCACTGCCCTTACCCATGAGCTTATTTAAAAGAACAGCATCAACACAGCCATTCATGCTGCCTATTATACACTAGTGAGGTGCTGTACATACTGCCTGCTGTTGGTAAGTGACTGGCTAACGATGAAAGCATGCTGGAAAAGACATGAACTCATACCTGTTCTTTATGTGGTAGTAGATTGCAAGAGCAACACTGCAAACAGAAAGAAGATAATCAATGAACACTATACAGAACACGAATGGAAGGCATTTTAAACAGCACAGAGATGGACTAGGAGAGCAGCTTGTTCAATTATGGTATTTATGATACAACTCTGTGTGGGTTTAATCAATAACACACAGATCGAGGGAGGAATTCACACCTGACAGTTCACCACAGTAACATCAGTGGCATTTACATAGAAGACATTGCTTTATAATAAAGCAATGGTTGTCAACTACTGTGCTGTTGCGGTACTGTCACTCACCATTGACGTGAATCAATTCAGTGCCCAGGTTTTCATTTTGGGGATTTCTGTAATCAACACCGGGTCAAACTTCTATATATAGGGTCCTTAATATACAGACATCCACTTAGATTATTAATTCAATGGTGCTAAATGTTCCAAAATGTCTCAATTTGCCAATGCCTCTTCACTTCCTGCTAGTGATCATGACTGACTACTTTGACAGCACTCACTGGATTGACCAACTCACAGTATAGTGAGAAAGGTTCAAGGCAGGAAAGTCTCTTGGACCCTTTCTACACCACTGCAGATTCCAAGAACATCAAAGCCTGGAAGGACGGCTAAACTGTCACCCTCAGCAGAGAGGAAATTGGTTCAGATGGTGAGGAACAACCCAAGAACCCAAGAAAAAGCCTTCTGTCTGAAAGATTTCATGGCCAGACTAGACTAAAATGTTTGGATGAGTAAAGGTAAAGCATTCAATACCAAGAACATTGTAGCAACTGTTAAGCATGATGGTGGTAGCAACATATTCTATCTCTTCATCATAACCTCAGACCATCAGCTAGAAATTTGAAACTTGGACACAACAGAATTCTGAAAGAAGCTTTTTGATGGCTACCAAAAGTCTGATCAAGGTGCAACTTGCTAAAGGGACATTTAATCTAAATTACAGGAGTGATGCATGTATAATTGTGGCAATGGCCTACCCAAGGTGCTGACCTCAACCCTATCAAAATTATGTGAACTGTGTTTAAAAGTTGGGTCCGTTTCAGGAAATCAACAAATTTAGCTGATGTAATCAAATATCCATCTAGAACTACCAAAAGTCTCAAGGTGCAACTTGCTAAAGTGACATTTAATCAAAATTCTTAGAGTAATGTATGTATAATTTTGGCAGCGCTCATTTCAGAAAACCTGGACACAACTGCCATAGTTGGCTTTTGAAATGGCTTACCAAAGGTGCTGCCCTCAACCCTATCAAAAATGTGTACTGTGTTTAAAAGTTCCAGGGTCTGATTTCTGCCTCTCTGAGTAATCAAATATCCAACCAGAATTCTGCAAGAAGCTTTTTGATGGCTACCAAAAGTCTGGTCAAAGTGCAAAGAGACATTTAAGTGTATATATTTTAGAAAACCTGGACACAACTGCCACAGTTGGCTTGTAAAATGGCCTGTCCAAGGTGCTAACTTCAACCCTAGCAAAATAGGTGGACTGTGTTTAAAACTTGGGTCAACAAATCAACAAATTTAGCTGATTTCTGCCTCTCAGAGTGGTCAAATATCCAACCAGAATTCTGCAAGAAGCTTTTTGATGGCTACCAAAAGTCTGGTCAAGGTGCAACTTGCTAAAGGGACAGTGATGCATGTATAATTTGGACAGTGTTTATTATTCGAAAATGAAAACTTGTGCACCAAATCATTTTTTCCCCCAAAAAGATATCACTGGAAGTCTAATTTTGGCCTTACCTTCATGTCTATGATGAGTGTATGTAAGCCTCAGACCACAGCTGTATTTTGGTTGAGCTCGTCAGTGGTTCTGACTAACCTGCCACACCTACTTCAGTTTATTGTCAGTTTAATTACATTTCCAGTCAAATCTGCTATTTAGTAGGATGGTGTATTTACCATTTAATGGTGTACTTGAGGTTGGGCTGGCTGACTGTGCTGTCGTCTAGGAAGATGGTCGAGCAGGAGCTGTACTTGCGTCTCATCGGACCAGACGGGTGTTGCTGAAACAAACACACACACAAAAGCTTCTGTTACACTTCACTTCTTTAATGTGTGTGTACACACACACACACACACACACACACACACACACACACACACACACACACACACACACACACACACACACAACCTGAACAGCAATGCTGAAAGTAGGCCACCTGTAGCCTGTACTGTTCTGTGTTTACTCCACAGAGGCAGACAGACACACAGAGTGGTCACCGCAGTGCATCCATGAACACAGAGGCCGGCTATGTGTCAGGAGTTTGGTCATGCAGCACACGCTCACACACTCCAAAGTCAGCCACAGAACACAGCCAGCAGGCAGACCAGGAGGGAGAGAGAGAGAGAGACTCATGATCTCGAAGATACAGAAATCTTCCATGTACTTTATCTCATACACTGTGTATGAAAGCGAGGGCTGCAGCTGAGGAGGGTGAGGCCGTGCTAGTATGGGTACATGAAGGCTCCGCCTCATATACCTTAGGAAGCCGTGAGCACACCGTATTTGATGTTGGCACTCTTAGCTGTCTCTCAAAGGATTTAGTTTCTATGCAGCATCAGGCTTATATTTATATTTATTATTTTTTCACAACGATATCCATTAGTCATTTCCTCATTTCAAGCTTTTGCTGTTATTTTGCTATCCGGTGCTGACCAGGGCTGTGGTTAACTTAAGTGTGCATATTTGGCCATGTACTAGATACACACAGAAATTTGACACATCAGACGCATCTTAACTTTAAAATACAGTCCTAATTTTTTTATTTTACTATTTTACCACCCACTCCCAGTGCAGAATCCTTATAAGAAGATTTAAGGAAGTCAATTTAAAGGTTCTTCACCATTTTCATCATTTCCACTCTTATTGTTTATGAAAACAAAAATCTGAAATCTTTGTATTGTCCAGCTACACTCTTAAGAATAAAGTTCTTTGATGGTTCTTTGATGTTTTGATGCCATAGAGAAGAGAACCACTTTTGGACCCATAAAGAACAAATGTTTTCACAGAGACGTGAAGTATGAGTGTGAAGAACCTTTTAAACGTCTAAAGAACTTCACATAACCTGATCTAAAGGTTCCTTACCAATTTTAAGCTTTCACATAGTCAGATCCACATTACAAACACGATTCTTTATATGACCAACAGTGGTTCTTCTATGGCATCTCTCAACATTTGAAGCACTTGTATGTTCAGGAATGGGTCATTAATTTCAGATTTGCTGGCAATCCAAAAAACCTCATTAAGGAGTGAAGACTTACTTTTGTTAAGTATGTAGTTTTAAGTTTAACACTATTCTGCAACACTTTCTTTAATGTTACTGCTTTATTCACTGTATGCTCTGTAAGTTGTATACAGTGAAGCCCAGTGTGCGATTGTACGTTGTTCTGAAAAGTGTACATTAAGATTGTTAATGCTAAATAATCCTTTAATGATCGTTTAAAGGCTGCATTGTGTATTTACTCATATTGTCTTCATATATATATATATATATATTTATTTACTTTATTAATAATGGTAAGTAAAACAAAGTAAGTAAACAAAACAGCACAAAAGGCTTTTGTAAGCACTTTCCCAGCTGAAGTTATATTTGCATTAGATACACCAGGTTAGACAAAGCTTAGATTAAAATTAGCTGGATGATCTGATGCATTTAAAAGTGAACAACATGCAAATCAGGACCAGCAGTGTAAATTCAAAAACAGCCACAGACAAGCAGTGAAGTCAATAGATTACAAAATGCTGTGACATTTGCAGCCCTGTTACTGACAAGCACATGAAGCCCTAAGCTCCAGCACGTTCTAAAGTTCCAGTTCTGTGAGAAACGAAGGCTAATTCACACCAACGGCGTGAGATGTGTGTCAGATGTGTCGGGTTCGGAGGACGCGTAATGAGGTAGGTGATACTTACGTGGTTGACGTACAGACTTTTCCGCTTTTCCCGAACTGAAAAGAGAAAACTGACGTTAGTAACACACATCACTGTGAGCGTCAGGTCATACAATTAGCTGAGGAAATGAGAGGCAAATGTGGCAGCAGAGAAACACAGTAACGGAACACAGGAGACAGAAAATCTCCACTTAGCTTCTGCAGAGTGTTCAGCAAAGTGAAAATTCCCATCACACAGACTCATTTATAGCACTGTTTCTACACACACACACACACACACACACATACAGCAAGCAGAGCTGGCTGAGAAAGCACAGACAGTTATTTGATGGAAAATGTGACACAAATGAACAGAGTTAGCCATTTGAATATAAAGCGTCTGGAAGCAGCAATCGCTAGACAAAAGCCACAGAGCAGAGATCAGAATTTATTAAACGGTTAGCGAGGCCGTGTCTGCTTAGATTTGAGTCATATGAACTGCTGTGTTTGCAAAGTCTCAGTGAGCTGAACAGCTTAATAAAGCCCCTCTCCATTTGTTTGCCTCAGGAAATTCATTCCGACACTGATATTTTATTCATGTGGGTTTAGGCTTTTGTGTACAGAAATCTCAGAGGCTTTTTATTCAAACATAAACCCCATTAGCATGGAGAATATGGAGCAGATATCACTCTGATAGTGTTAAAACCATGAGAGGAACGGAGCAGAGTTTTTCATTCATAAAGAGACGCCAGCGTCAGTGTTAGATCAGCGTGCTGGCGCTGGAGGCGGCTGCCTCGACTCAAAGCAGCTCTGTAAAGTCTGGCATGCCACTTAGGCATTATGCTGATGAGGGGGAAGCAGAAAATGAAAGGGCAGGTTTTCTGACAAGGCTGCTGTTGGCGTGTGTGTGTGTGTATGTGTGTGTGTGTGTGTGTGTGTGTATGTTTAATTTTGTATATTTTCTGGCCCAAATGTCCTGATGTTGTAGAATATCCAGAGATAAACAGGATAATGTGCAATGTTGCAGGACCTACAAAGCTGCCCAGACTTTACACTCTGACGTTTTTGCCAACATAAAAAAAATAAATCAAATATATATTTATATAAATGGTTCTTTGAGTGAAGCTGTAGAAGAAGCTCTTTTGGAACCTCATCTGAAGGTTCTTTAGACTTGTAAAACGTTCTTCACACTTCCACACATCTCTTCCATAAAGAACCAGGTTTGTAATGGAGATGTACAAGTGTGAAAAATCCTTCACAGGTCTAGAAAAGCTTCCCTTGACAAAACCTTGGTTGGTTTAACACAAACAGGAGATTCTGGGCGGATGTGTTGGACAGCACTCTCCACCACCACCCTCAAAACACCAGCTGAGGGAACATCTTTTAGAAGAATGGGACTCCAACACAGTTTCATAGGCTTGCAGAATCTACACAAAGGTTCACTGAAGCTGTTCTAGGGGTTTGTGGTGGACCAACACCTAGTGATGTCAGGAGAACTGACGGTACTTGTTTTCTAATGTACCCAAATAAGGATCTACAACATGTTCTTCAACCAAACTTCATACCGAACAATAATGATTTTAATGATTGCGATCAAACCACAGCCATGTTTTTGTATTGCAGCAAACGTGTCAGCCATTAAACTTTTTTATTTTAAATCATGTTGACTTTTTAATTTTACTTTTAATATTTCCTTCTTTTTTTGTAAATGTATTATTTTTTATTATTATTTTTAAGTTTTGCTGGCATGTCTGATAGGATATTAAAAATGTTCAGTGTTCAATATTTTTAAATTGTAGGTTTAAACTAGTTTTTTCCTTTAAAAGGCTATTTCATTTATGCAATGGTGGCAGAATTATATATATATATATATATACACATAGTAAGACATTATATATATCAGTATCAGTATTCAATATTTGGTCTTTAGCCAAATGTTACATTTTGATCGGTTCTGTTTGGCGGTGAAAACACAGCTGTTACTGACATTAATAATCGCTAGCTGCGCTTTATGGTTATGAGAACACAGTATTGTTTATTTTTTTGGAATATTAATATTTTGTTTCTATTTATTACATCCTGGCTATTTGCATATTTCTTTTCATGTTTTACACTGCTGCTGGGCACTGCAGCAGAAATACTTGCCTGATATTTTAGCACAATTTTGTTTTGTTTTTAAAAAATGTTTTAAAATTTATTACTTTAAGAGAAGATCATACTTTATTAACCAAAGTGTAGAAATTTTCAAATGAGTCTTAATTTTGAATTCCATTTATTTATTTATTAAGTTCTATTTAAATCTTCAGTGATATATACTACTACTATCTTTTTTTTTTTTTTTTACTATTTCTGGTATCAGACATCCCTACCAACACCTCTCTGAGACACTTTCTGCTGCTTTTCTCCTTTATTTAATTTCTCACTGTATGTATATAATAAATATGGGACCTGTGTAGCAAATAATAATACAAATATTAGTGATTTTTTGAGCGTCCATTTCCAGAGCTCTTCTTATTTGTGGACATCATTCAGTACTTGGACTAGTTAATCAGAGCATGAGCTTTATATATTTATTAAGAGATATCCGATGCTGCAGGTGGATCTATACAATGCCTGGGAGAACCAAGGAGACAAATCTGGAAAAAAAAAAAAATCTGTGTTCTTCTAACGTATTAAGATATTTTTTTTATGCTTTAGGTGTTTAAGGCTTTTGCAAAAAAATGCAAATATATACATAGTAAGACATTATTACTAGATATCTTCACTCACGCATAAAAACCTTGCATCTCCATTGTTGTTGTTTTTCACTTGTTTTTACACCGACTTGGTTTTATTTAAGTTATATGGTCATGGTGTTTTTGTTTGGCGGAAAATCAAATATTTTATTTTCCTTTTTTATTTCGCATCATATTGACTTTTTATTTTACTTTTACATTTTCCTTCTTTTTTGTAAATGAATTATTATTTTTAAAGTTTTGCTGGCATGTCTGATAGGATATTAATCTATACATAGTAATAACACTTGATTACTAGATATCTTCAGTGACACATAGAAACCTTGCATCTCCATTGTTGTTGCTTTTCACTTGTTTTTACACCGACCGGCCACTTTATTAATACCACCCTCTTGTTTCTACACCATTATATCAGCTCCACTTTCCACATAGGAGCACTCTATAACTCTATATCTGTACTTCTATAATAATAGACTACAGTCCATGTGTTTCTCTGGTTGTCTGTAATTAGAGAACTGTGCAGCGCTGCTATACGGGAAGTGGAACCGATTGAATGAACAATGAGTGTAGAAAAAATGAGGTGGTACTAATGAAGAGGCCAAACGCTGTATATAATGCATACTGGGCATGTGAATATGACCCCTGACGTGCTGATGTGTGTATTTTTGTGAAGGTATGTGTGTATATGTGTTGAAGCAGGACAAGAACAAGACGTATGCGGCTCAGACATACGGCTCAACGATTCTCTTCGGTCTAACGCGGCCATACACACTTTCAACCAAACACACACATACACACACACATACAATGACCAATGTTTCAACCCACTGCCATTCTGTTTATAACACAAATCTCAGCTTAAACAAGGTCGGTCTGACTGGGCACAAATAACACTTATAGCAGCATGCATGAGCTATTTCTGCCTCCAGCTGGGGCTACTGATTTAAGCCAGTATGAGTGACACTGCCACAGACAGCTGCAGCGTACACACACACACACACACGTACAGGACAGGCTCTTATGTCAACATACATAACTCCTCTGTACTTAACCTGTAATCACATGAAAATAACCCATTTGGTGCAGTGGCTCTATATAGGTACCCTTTTCAAAGCTTAAGGCTTTGAAAAAGCATCGTGAACATCAGAGCCTATGTGGTACACAAACCTGCACCCCAGCACTGATCGAGGAATCATGACTGATGACATAAGACTGCTTGAAACAGAACGCAGTTACGGACATCTCTGCTAATGCAAAGCGCAGCTATGTCTGCTACACACAGCACAGGCCTAAACACACACTACGAGGCTCCTTGACAAACCCAGCGTCAACATACCTTTCTTGTTGGGAGGAACAACTGAAAGACAAGAAATGCAGTGGATTCGTAACTGAATAAGCTCTTAATAACAGGGTTAAAGCGACCACTGGCCATGCTATGCTTAAAACAATTCATAAAAACGTCCATCCTGGCCTCTGGAGTTTAGCAACGTTAGAGCAAACTAGGAAACTCATGAGGCTTTCCATGTGTAAAGCTACCACTAGAGCTGCCCTCCAACGCTCTATCAATTAACAAATGATATGGCATTGTGCAGCCCTAGCCACTCCAGTCATGTACATTCACCGATATCTGTTCAGAATAACGTCATACAGCATGACTACACTTCCTTAGCTCAGTTACAAAAGGACAAAAAGATACACTGGCAATTAGGGCTGAGATGGCCTGGATAGCAGAGAATTAGCTTCATCACCAACATCATCTTAAACAGGGTACAAAGGCTGGTTCACAAAGTGAAGTCTACCCTGAGGCAGTGCGCTGAATGAAACTATTATTCAAAAGTGCAGACTGACTGATTCTCTTTCATTCTTCCTCTCACTCTCATTTGGTCTCAGTGCAGCAAGGCCATCTGTGATTCTGTCTTCTCGTTCATTTGGATGAAATTAAAGGCAACGTCCTGGCGTCAGACCCACGCTTTTGTTTTTAATTAAAGTCGTCTAGCTCGTATAACGCAGCACGCTGGTGGACGTCGCTCTCTCACCGTCTGTCTGGGACTTGCTGAGGAAGATCGTGCTGGCCCGCGGGTGGTCAGATGGGTTGTACTCCATGTTCAGCTCTGAGAAAGAGAGAAGATTAGAGATTAGAATTAAGAATTACACATATACTTACGAACAGGAACAGATGTTCGTAATGAAATACAGCAACTCATTTTTCATTTTTCACATTTCATTTTGATTGAACATTTTTCAATTGCTGGACGAGTGTTGTAGCCGAAGAACCCAGTGCTCTACAGTCCACTGTGCTGAACTTCAGATCTGACCTTGGAACCGTGTAAACTACAACAATATATATTCTTGGTACCGACATTTCCCTATCTCTCTAACATGATTAACATCTCTACAAAATCTGCTAAAATCCACAAGCATAAATATAATTGTGTTTTTACGATGTTCATACGCGAGTCCTGCGTCTACAGCTCCCACTGATGATCTATAAAGTCCGCCCAACCCACCATTCACCCATCTATCTATTCAACCCTTCATCCATCCCCCCTTCAATCCATCTAACCATTCACCCTAGCATACTTCCCTCCATTCAACCAGTCATTCATTCATCTATCCAACCCACCAACTCCCCCTTCACCCAACCCTTCATCCAGCCCACCCCCCCATCGAACCCACCATCCATGCAACTCTTCATCCAACATTCCATCCATCCATCCACACCGTCCTTCTATTTAACCCTTCATCTATTCCTTCCTTCATCAAACCCACCATACATTCGTCTATCTATCCATTCAATCCACCATCCACCTCGATGCATCTCTCCAACCAGTCATCCATCCAACCATTCCTCCATCCAGTCATCCATCCATCCAAACATCTATCCCACCATTCCTGTTCCTATACTTCTCCTGCAACTAACGTTTCCTTTGTTTATCAATAGTCTACGTGTCCTCCATCTCTCTATCCAACCATACCTTAAACCATCCCTCCAACCACCCCTCCATCCAGTCATCCACCCATCCATCCAATCATCTATCCCACCATTCTTGTTCTTACACTTCTCCTGCAACTAAAGTTTCCTTTGTTTATCAATAGCCGACATGTCCTCCATCTCTCTATCCAACCACGCCTCCATCCATCCCTTCAACCATCCCTCCCTCTCTCTAACCATCCCTCTCACCAACCATTCCTCTCTCCCTCAAATCTACCTTAAGGTTTGTGGAGACTTGCTTATTTGTCATTTCTTGTGGTCTGAGATCAAGGTTTTTAAAATGGATCTTGTTCCCCCTTGCAGTAAGTGTCTCGACTCCTCTGTAAAAGACTGCACCCCACATGTTGGTCCACTGCTGAACTGCAGAAAGTACACACTTCCGTTTCACACTGACAGAAAACACAGAAGCACAGCGAAAGCTTCAATTCCATAGACAAGCAACACCCAAACTAGTCTGAGGGCAGATTTTAATGAAGTAAAGGGGACAAAGACAAAGCCTCTGAAACTGCTGCCAGAGACCTATTAAATATAACAGGAGTAGTAATGGAAATAACACACAGTACCATGAGAAATATCTGAACAAGTCTCTCAGATATCTGTGGCCAGAACCACACTGATTGTTTTTGAGAGAAACGTAGGAAAGCACTGGTCAACCGGGAGCCAAAGCACTGACTTATTGGACTAGATGCAGAGTTATGAGGTGAGGAGAGCCATTATGGAATTAGAGCAAGAAATGGAGAGCTGTGGTCAGAGCGTTGCCTCTAGCTAAAGTGTAGTTACACAGTATGCACACTGGGTGGCGCATGTCTTCAGCAGAAGCTTACGGTCTCTAATGACATGATCATTTCATTTATTGTTTATGAATAATAATACTAAATATTGTTTGTCAAAAGCATTAAAACATGTCGTCACTTTCCTGCTGTAAATTATTTAATTAAGAAAGAAAAGCACCAGCACAGGTTTGATTAACATATTATAATGATATAATATCATATCATTCATATTACATAATAGTTATATGCTGATGTATTGGGTATGTTTTGCCCAAATACTGAATCTGAACCTGCTGTTAAAAGCACAGCTTTAAACCTGTTTGACCCAAAGCTGGTTTAAACGCCCGGCAGTGTGATTGTGAGAGCTAGGGGTGAGGTCAGCACAGGGGTATAAAATCTGTGGGCCCAAGGGAGCACCGTTACAGCTACTACGGTCACGGATATGTGCATGACAGAACCGAGTTAGTCCACGCAGGCTGCAACAGTCTGGTCACACTGACAGATGAGCTCGTGCTCGTTTCTGTTAAAAGCATTAAAAACTGCTCTGGTGTCTCGGCACGTTTCGGACCGCGGGTCTGAAGGGAACTCTGGAACAGCTTCATCATTCTGCTGAAAGCTCTGATAGGCAGCTGCTCAGTGAAGGACTCAATTGTGTGCACTGATTGTGTAATCTCCGCGATTTCTTCACCCTGCACCCACACCCACTGTGCACCCACAGAACCATGATGTCATCCGCTCAGGACAGGAAGGGAAAGGATGGAGGCACGCCTCGAAGAGAGAAGCAGCGTGGAAACGGAGGAAACGCAGGCTTTTCCTTTAGAAAGCTCTGCAGGAACACGGTTAGCGCTAAGCAGTGGCTGCAGCTGTGTTTACTACTCATAACGAAGGCCTCCGCCTTTAAACCACACACAACACACACACACACACACACCCAACACACACACACACACACACACACACACACACACACACACACACACACACACACACACACACACACACACCAGCCACCACCTCCCATTACTACCACCACTACCAACAACTACTACTACCACCACCACCACCACCACCACCAACTACCACCACCAACAACAACAACTACCATTACTACCATCATCTCCAACAACTACTACTACAACTACCACCACCACCAACAACCACCACAACCAACAACTACTATTACTACCATCACCTTCAACAACTACCACCACCACCACCACCATCACCTCCAACAACTACTACTACAACTACCACCACCACCAACTACTACTATTACTACCATCACCTCCAACAACAACCACCACAAACAACAACTACTATTACTACCATCACCTTCATCAACTACCACCACCACCACCATCACCTCCAACAACTACTACTACAACTACCTCCACCACCAACAACCACCACAAACAACTACTATTACTACCATCACCTTCAACAACTACCACCACCACCACCACCATCACCATCACCTCCAACAACTACTACTACAACTACCACCACCACCAACAACCACCAAAACCAACAACTACTATTACTACCAACACCTTCAACAACTACCACCACCACCACCACCATCACCTCCAACAACTACTACTACAACTACCACCACCACCACCACCACAACCTCCAACAACTACTATTACTACTACCACCACCACCACAACCTCCAACAACTACTATTACTACTACCACCAGCACCACCACCTACAACAACTACAACCTTCACATCACCTCCAACAACTATTACCACCACAACCAAATACGTCCACCACCTCGTTTTCCTACTACTAACACCACCTTTAACAACTATTACTACCACCAAAACCTCAAATTACTCATACTACTACCACCACCTACTCCTACTACTGCTACTACTACTACTAATAATATGGAATAACAGAATATGCACTGGCTACACTGGTAACAGGGACTTTTTGAATATTGTTCGTTTTCTCAGCTTAACTATTCTACTTTGCATCTAAACTGAAAAAGATCATATATATATATATATATGACATATATGATCAATACGATCAATTTTCCTCAGATCGTAATTCACACTAAAACAAAAAGCAGCAATGCCCAACACACTGCAATATGTCACAGTAACACGGAAAGAGTCAGTCCTGAAGCCTACAGTGATTCCCACCATTAATACTAACAATCATTACTGGTCAAGTTGTCTATCCCAACCTTCACCCAGTGCACACAGTGTGTGTGTGTGTGTGTGTGTGTGTGTGTGTGTGTGTGTGTGTGTGTGTGTGTGCGTAGCAGTGGGGTTAATGCGCTTTGTTAATGAAATGACAGTCATGATGAGGCGTGGGAGACGCTGAAGCAGAATGGCTGAGAGCAGGAGAGAGAGGCCAGGCCATTGTGCTGAAGGTCTTTTGAAGCAGCGTCTTTTTGTGTGGGAGAGCCACTCAAGGCTCAAAAGAGCGCGAGATCTCTCCACTGAGGAGAACACGGCACAGGAGAGGAGGTGGAGAGCGAGTGAGAGAGTGATGAATAAAAGATGGAGCTCGAATCCATGTAGGAGGGAAAAGACAGACTAAGGAAAGGGCAGAGAGAGAGAGAGAGAGAGAGAGAGAGAGAGAGAGAGAGAGAGAGAGAGAGAGAGAGAGAGAGATTTGTAAACAAGGGCTGCATGCAACAAAGATTTGTAATATCGCAGTATTGTTGGTATAGAAGTAGTAAAATATCGCACGTAATCCCCCCCACACACACATGGACAAAAGTGTTGGGACACCTGCTCATTCATTTTTTTTTTTTTTTTGGGAGAAATATATATATATATATATATATATATATATATATATATATATATATGTGTGTGTGTGTGTGTGTGTGTGTGTTCCGGATCTGCAGTACTGCACCTAATTATTGAGGGTAATAACTGAATAACAGCTCTACACTTCCAGGGTTTCATGTACTGGCTTTAGACCACTGCTGCCGGTCCATTTGTGATTTGGACTTTCCAAAAGGTAATTTAAATAATAAATAAATAAATTAATAAATAAGGAGTAACAGGATTTCTTCTAACACCACATGTATAACAGGTTAAGAGTGCTAAACACACAGTGTATTTAAACAGTCAGAGCTACACCCGCCATGCTCAGCTCTAGCTTCCTCTTAATGAGTGCGGAGTGTAAACTGCTCGACTTTTCCTTCTCTGTGTTTACGATCGGAGCAGGTTCCGCTGTGCTAATGCAGAGCAGAGATGTGGATTAAAGTGCTGGAGATGCTCAAGTGTGTTTACTCCCTGCTTCAACGGGGGATGTATTAAGGGGTCACTCAAATGCCAGACAGAGTCGTGGTAATACACAATTATTAAACTCTGTGTGTGTGTGTGTGTGTGTGTGTGTGTCGGGATCACGCTTCGAAATGAAACGACCCGAGAGCCACAAATGTGGAAAGCTCATCTGACTGAACTGCAGCCACCATTATTACTCAATTAAACCTGATCAACAAATGATATTTGATTAGTTGGCAGTGTGCCAATTTCTTGATGAGCCTGAATATGGTCACGTAAAACCTTGTATCTCCATTTTTAGCAGTTTTCCACTTTTCGATATATACAATCGGAATCTGGCAAGTGATTCCATGACGAATGGACAAATAGAAATGCTCCAAAATGAAGGTTGTTATCTTCTCCCGTAAAGTCCACATTTTGGAGATTTTGTGTGAGGACGTTCACAGGTTCACTGTGGCAGCTCTAGAATATCCCACTAAGTTAGCGGTTTCCACGATGCCACCACCCATTGCCCACTGTCACAGCCATATCAGAATATTATGACCAACCCCTGGTTTGGAACTGCTGTCTAATGAAAAACGTGTCTATCCATTTTTGTCCGTTTTTATTTACATCGTACACTGTGTAGATAACTGGATGAATAGACCAATAGAAATTATTTAAATTACCTCTCTCATTACCTTGACTTCCATTCAGAGTTTTGCCTTTTTCTGTAAAATCACCATTTGTAGATGCATGTTTTTCATTGGACAGCAACAAAATGCACGAGCACACGCGGCTGTAGCAGACTGCAAAATGCTCGCCATGAGCAAAGGAGGTGATCTGACTGATGTCCAAAAGGGAGGAGGGTGGTAGCATCTTTGAAACTTGTAGTGAAGGTGTACCGAGAATGAACTTCTCACGCGTTGAGTGTCTCCCAACAGCATAACAGTGGTGCCCCACGGGCCATTCATGCCAGAGGGGAATGACGACTCCGGTGAGTGGTACAGAGCAATCGACACTCCACTGTGGAGCAGCTACCCTCTATAATGAACACCTCTATATTCCCTCACCTAATACAGCCAGTCCATGCCAGTCAGGTCATTCCCACTATTAGGTAGGTGGTCATAATGTTCTGATATGACTGTGTAAAGCATAAAACAACACAGTAGGTCAAAATCACAACAAGCCCAGACTCTACACTGATAGAGTTCTGGTTCAATCTGAAGTCTGTTTAATCACTTAGGTCCAATCAGCATCCCTGACCTGAATCTCTGCTCTGCCAGCTGTGTCCTGATGTGGGAACGGTTCATTGGGCCTCAGGCTTTTAGCTGCCCTGGGGTACAGCACTGCCCTGGCACCACTGCCAACAGCTGTCATCACTGTATACACACACACACACACACACACACACACACACACACACACACACACACACACACACACACACACTCTCTCTCTTGCAGTTCTACTCAGAGGCACATGCTGCTGTCCAAGAATGGCCCAGATTGATGACCAGGGGGAGGGAGAGAGAGCGCAAACGAGAGCAAGAGAGCGAGAGAGCCCGAGATAGAGCACAAGAGAGTGAGAGAGAGGGGACTGTGTGCCTCTACTGTATCTGCTCTGAGTTTTTGGCTGAGTGTCTCACTCCATCAGCGAGAGGCTCCTGCGGCATCTCCCCTGCACTCCGTGACCCTCAGCGCTGTGTTTAGTAGAGGTCATAAGAGCACAGTGTGGGAGCTCCAGGGAAGGTCCAGTTTTCTGCCGCTGACCAGCTCTGGGCAGGAAAACACTTCTGAGTTCCAGCTTACTTCTGCTCCAGCTTCTGCTCCCGGATCTCTCGCTCAGTGTTTACGTGAACATGCCCTACAATCACTACACCCTTTAAAATGAAGGTGCTACAAAGTGTACACGAATAGTGGTTTCCAACCCTGGTCCTGGGGGGCTTCCAGCCCTGCACATTTTTGTGCTTACCCTGCTCCTGACACACTTGATCCAGCTAGTCAGCTAATTAACAAGCCCACCCTGAGCTGGAAACCACTAAAAAGTGCAGGGAAGGGGGTCCTCCAGGACCAGGGTTGGGAAATCACTGCTTTACATGATGGTAAATATGGTGTAATGCATGCTAATATTAGGCACACGCTGCCATATACAGTACACACTCCATACTGCACACTGCACTGGTGTCTCTCAATGACTTCTGAAGGCCATCATTACATATATCAGGTGGGTGGATTATGGATGGAGCTGAAGTCTGCAAGAATGTACATCTCCAGAGGCAGGGTTTGTGAGCACTGCTCTAAAGACTACGGTATTTAATGCCTGATGAGACCGGATTCTGCTGGTTTTACTCGTACCCTTCGGGCCAGTCCAGAGCAGAAGGTTTTCTAAATTGAGAACAGAGGAGCGAAGGTACATGGTAGAAGCGAGGCTCAGAAGGTTAAGAAGGGCTTTCTATGCATGATTCCTCTCCAGCAGAGTGTGTACGAGCCCAGCCTGGCACACTGTGTCTGAGGGGTTAGTGCTGCTACCTGGATTAAGTCATTTTTTGCTCCCACACTTACCTGCCCTTGCCCTACTTCTTTCTGCATTAGCCATTCCTGGGCTGCAAGGAAGGATTGGTTCTGGATTAAGTGAACCATGCATGATGAGCACACAGTAACTAATCTCTGTAGATAATAACAGTTCTGCACCTACAAAAGGTTTAATACTGACCTAGAAACCAAGGCTTACACCATGTTGTACATGCTTTTAAATATACAAAAGGGAATAGCAGAGTAGAACGGGTTGAGAACACCTTCAGATTAAACCTGGGGTTCCCAAAGTAGACCTCGTTTGATCTCCACTTTTGTTTCAGAGATTATTTTACAAATATCATTCTATGCAAGAACTTCTGGGCCAATACGCCAACAGATCCTAAAACCATGAACTGATCAGGGGTGTAAGAAAAATATTAATCAATATTGCAATTATCTGTAAATAATCTATCTGTAAATAATATTGTTATTGCTTTTTTCCTTCTATTATTTATATTGTGTATATAGAGGTAATTTATCCACGTTTTTGCATCTGAGTTTCCTTGCTGCTGTGACACTAAGACTTTCCCCACTGTGGGACTAATAAAGGATTAGGAATAGTATCTTATCTTATATCAAAAGTATTGCAATATTTGTTTATAATTGTTTTTGCAATACTGTATCGATTCTCATGAATATCGTATTGATTATTAATCAATAATTTACATGTAAAGATGGTGGACAGTGATTCACGTTGAGTTGTGTCTAAACACTGAGCACTAGAGGGCAGCGTTGTGCTCTTTTTTCTGATTCTACTGTTCATATTGGATAAAAAGAAAACGTCTATTTTCTTCAAATTTTATTCATATTGTGGTGTGTTATAAACTATAGAAAGTTTTTCTAAAATGTGATTAAAAGAAAATTATAATAATAATATATATTATGGCCAAATTCTTGCCAATTAATAATAATAATAGAAAATAAATTAAAAAAAAACACCCACACTACAAATTGGCTCAGAATGGCTTAGCTGTCTAATGTGTTACCACAGTGGCCCAATCCTGAGCCATGCTGCTTTGCCATTAGCGACCAGAGCCCCAGAGAGACAATTGGCTGTGCTCTCTCTGGGTGGGACCTGGTGGTTTCCACCAAGCATGTCAGCTGCATAGCAATGCCGTACCCGTGGCAGTTGGAAAAGAGGCCCAATCTACCAAACCCATCCATGTATACAGTGAGTCCAAGAAGTATTTGATCCCTTGCTGATTTTCTTTGTTTGCCCACTAATAAAGACACTATCCTTCTGCACTTTTAATGGTAGATATATTCTAACATGGAGAGACAGAATATCAAGACAAAAATCCAGAATATAATTTTAAAGAATATATTTTAATTAATTTGTATTTCAATGAGGAAAATAAGTATTTGATCCCTCTTGCCAAACACACTCAATACTTAGTGGCAAAGCCTTTGTTTGCAAGCACAGCGGTGAGACGTTTGTTGTAGTTAACCACAAGTTTAGCACACACACCAGGGGGAATTTTGGCCCACTCTTCTTTGCAGATCCTCTCTAAATCATGAAGGTTGGTGGGCTGTCGCTTGGCAACTCTGACCTTCAGCTCCCTCCATAGATTTTCGATCGGATTGAGGTCTGGCGACTGGCTGGGCCACTCCATGACCTTAATGTGATTTTTCTTGAGCCAATCCTTTGTTGCCTTTGCTGTATGTTTAGGGTCGTTATCATGTTGGAAGACCCAACCACGGCCCATTTTCAGATCCCTGGCAGAGGGGAGGAGGTTGTCCCTCAGGATTGTGCGGTACATGGCTCCATCCATCTTCCCAGTGATGCGGTGAAGTAGCCCTGTACCCTTGGCAGAGAAACACCCCCAAAACATTATGCTTCCACCTCCATGCTTGACGGTGGGCACAGTGTTCTTGGGGTCATAGGCAGCATTTTTCTTCCTCCACACATGGCGGGTGGAGTTGAGGCCAAAAAGTTCAATTTTGGTCTCGTCTGACCACAAAACCTTCTCCCAATAACTTGGTTCATCTTTCAAATGATCATTGGCATACTTGAGGCGCGCCTCCACATGTGCTCTCTTCAGCAGGGGTACCTTTCGGGCACTGCAGGATGTGAATCCATTGTTGCGCAAAGTGTTGCCAATTGTTTCCTTGCAAACTGTGGTCCCAGCTGCCTTCAGGTCATTTGCTAACTCCTGCCGAGTGGTTGCAGGACGATTTCTGACTGTTCTCAGCATCATTGCCACCCCACGAGGCGAAATCTTCTTTGGAGCACCGGGCCGAGGTCTGTTGATTGTCATGTTATACTCTTTAAACTTTCTGATAATTGCACCAATAGTTGTTACTTTCACATCCAACACCTTACTAATCTTTTTGTAGCCCATTCCAGCTTTGTGAAGGTCAACAATTCTGACTCTGAGGTCCTGTGACAGCTCTTTGGTTTTACCCATGTTGGAGACTTGAAATCTGTGTGATCTGTCTGATTCTGTGGACAGGTGTTTTTCACACAAGTGATTAGTGAGAACAGGTGGCTTCAGGTCAGGTAACAAGTTGATTGGGAGTGTCTAACTGGTCTGTAAAAGCCAGAACTGCTAATGAATACTAAGGGATCAAATACTTATTTCACTCCATGAAATACAAATCAATTAATATATATTCCTTAGATTTATTTTCTGGATTTTCTTTTTAATATTCTGTCTCTCCATGTAAGAATACATCTACCATTAAAAGTATAGAATGATCATGTCTTTATTAGTGGGCCAACGAAGAAAATCAGCAAGGGATCAAATACTTCTTGGACTCACTGTATGTAAAGAACACTGTATTTTGCACTTCTGGCTGGATGATGGCTACATTTCATTGGCTCTGTACCTGCACTCTGAATCTAATCCAATCTAATCTAATTCACATCCCTAGCTAGAACAGGATGATTATCTAGAACAGAAATAACAATTTTTGATTAGGTTTAGGCTTAGTGTTGAGAGACGAAATATCAGATGGTGACTGTACAGCTGCATATAGGGCAGTTTGAGAGAGAACTGAGTGCTTGATACATCCATGTGATGCAGCTGAAGATACAGCCTTGCAAACTGCTGTCATTTCTCAGAACTGCTAGAAAGCACAGCATTTTCTGTCTGTCAGCTTCTTCAGAGCACTCACTGAAAGTTCTTGCGATTAGACAGAGAGATCCTTTGTTGATAACTGCTGTAGGAATGCGGGGTGGAGAATCACCATGATTTTAAAGCTATTTTTTTTAGATAGAAATGTTCCACAATGCTGCTGTGGTGGTGATGGTGTGGTTTAAAGAGGACGTGAAGAACAAGCTGAACCCCCTTACTGCCTTCCACACAGCCCTTTAAAGCCGCACGCTCCTCCCTCTTCAGCCTGGAGTGGACCAAGTATCTACTACAGGGGTGGTCATCACATAAACAATGACAATGCGACAGATAACACATAGACAGTATTTACACATCTCCACAAAAGGAAATGGAAATGCTAGCAAATCGGAGGCGAGTCCCATGATTAAACCACTGCTGACCCGATGTTATTTGGATAGAAGGCTAGAAGTAGGTGTGGTCCACCAAGCAAAAATCTTCAGCCAAGAGCAGCTTTGTGGTCAAAAACTGAACACTGATGAAGGTCTAGAGGATGACCACTACAAAACCTGTAGCAACAGATGTGCAGGCCACTGTCTTTAATTGTACACCAGCAGAGTAGAGAAGCAACACGTTGGGATTCTAGTAAAGTGGCCAGTACAGAGCAGATCCCTCACCAGTTCGGCTGTGCTTGGCATTAACAGGATTTCCATCAACTACAACAGTTTTGCGCACGTTCCTCAAGATGTTTCTTGCACCATACAGCACTCAGTGTAAGTGGTGTGATCAATGGAGTTATGGGAACTCCACCATCACTCCAGAATAAACCGAATAAACACTAATATCATTCCTACAGAAAGTGGTGGTGGTTCTCCATCACTGTGTTCATCATTAGAACATCTCCAAAGTTCTCCTCTCTCATGGAGTCTAGTGTTATTTAGAGTTCTCCTCAGATCTGGTTTGGTGGTAAATCAGGGCTGAATGATGGTAAATCAGGTGAGCTGCTGCTGCTGCTGCTGCTGCTGCTGATGGAGTTGAACACATCCTCCACGCTGTGCTGGCTGGACTGGGGGGCATCCAGGAGAAACCTGGAGGAACCAAGCTCTGTTCTTCAGACTAGCTCACCGACAAGATCTCACTACTTTCTTTCTTCAGATTGAGAAGCTCTTGTTTCTCCTTTTTACTGGATTTATGTTCACCTGCATCTGTTCTGATGAGATCTGGAGCTTCTACAGTAAACACTCTCTTATTGCTGAGGCTAAGGGTTTTCAATAAGGTGCTTAGGTGCCTAAAACATCTGCGCAGTGTAATGTGAGTGTAGGTGTTTCTAATAAACTGGCAACTTACAGTACTGTGCGTTGCTGTTCATTCCAGTGCTTCACAGAAAAAAGGTATGACGCAAACCCCAGAGTGCAAGACCACTGGAGGGACTGGATGTGCGTGTGTGTGTGTGTGTGTATGTGTGTGTGTGTGTGTCCCTTGCACCCAGACACAGGCTCAACACAGCTAACCCACATGGATTGCTGCTAGCCGTGGGCAACTTCTTTAGATTGAATCATCAGCCCGACGCACACACAGATGCACACATTCCTACACAAACACATGCACATGCACGCGCACACACACACACACACGTGGGACCAAAGCTCAGAGGAAGCACACATCAAAAAGACTGTATGTGTGCGAGTGTGTGTGTGTGTGTGTGTAAGAATGCTGATCCAAGTACAGCACCCAGTCAGCCAGAGAACCAAAGGCACTCCCTAGCGCTCCATCAAAGCCGAGGTAAAGCAGCCGGGCATGACAAGTCCTCAGACTGGCTTTTTAGTGGAGGAGGTGAAAAGGAGAAGCTGCTGCTTTTGTTCGCAGCAGGAGAAAGACAGAGGAAGTCCAGCGCTCTGCAGATCTCCTCACACACCGGGTCACCTTTTACCCTCCCCGAGTACTACAAGAGTTCTGGACAGTAACCCTGCGTTACACACGCACACTGCAAACGAGGGATGTCTCACACATACATACATACATACACACATACATATATACACACATATATACACACATCTTGTCAAGACATACTGCCAATAGAATAGGACTCTCTGGAACAGATGAACATTTTGACACCATGCCTAATGGCAGGCGTGGGCTAGAGGGGTATATAAAGGCCCCCAACACTGAGCTGTGGAGCACTGGAACTACAGTGTTCTCTGGAATGATGGTGCTTCATTCAATATTTCTGGGATGGGATAAACTGGGGGCTGAAGTTGGGTCAGAGGTGGGGTGGTAATCTTCCTGATAAGATAAGATAAGATAATCCTTTATTAGTCCCACAGTGGGGAAATTCTCAACATCCTGACCTCACTAGTCGCTGAGTGCAATCAAATCCTCACAGCAATGCTATGAAACAAAAGCATGGTCAACACTTTTTTTGTACTCTTGATTTCAGAAGAAAAAATGAATGCGGTGTCCCAATACTTGTGTCCATTTATTGTAGCTAATACTCAAGGCTAGTAAAACAGGCCTGGATCGGCCCTGATCCAAATCCACTGGATCGGACTGGGACATCGAACGCAGGAAGGATAAAAGCCCTGTAGTTCATACAAAAGGAAAAGCATCAACATCTGCAGAATGTTGCAATTCCCTGGTTTCTGAGAAAACATGCTCGTTTGCAGGTATTATTTGTTCTGGATGTTTACAGCCTGCTTGAACCGCTCCTGCCTGAATGCATTCTGATGATGCTGCTTCACCCTCAGCATGTAATTAGATGAGAAATCCATGTGTTCATTAGCGTAATGGTAGATTAGGTACGTACCACGCAAGCACTGCCTCGGCCTGAGCCCGATGAGCTCATATTGAAAATGACTGAGAGTGAAATTTCAGAAGGAAATGAAATGAAAAGAAACTTGTTTGGTTCTTTATTAGTTTAATTATCATCTGAATGCCTCGCTACTCTGTGTATAATTGCTACAGTAGTATTATTAGTCTCAGTGACACTGCGCTCTATAGGGGGGTGAGAGATGGCAGGGCTGGTACAGAAGGAGCTTTCAAACCAATAACAGGCTTGTTTCCCCCTCAGTTTCTGCTCAGCTTTGAAATATTATCTAATGGATCTAATAAAGCAACTCCGGCCCGCACATCGAGACACTCGCGCTCGCTCTCTTAACCTCTACCACTTCGTCTCTGTCTGCAATAATAAAGAGAGGATTTAGGGTGCAGAAATGCACTGTGAATTGACAATTTATCTGCACTGATTTTGGGATGTAAGAACTGGTACATTATCAGTGATAACAGTATGCAAAGAATAGCACACTGGCCAAAGACTGGCTTGAGCCAGTCAAAATATGGGTACTGTATTTATCTTGCCATAGCTGGATAATAAGAGTTGGGATGACCACTGGGATGGGATGAGGGAGATGGGGAGATGATCATCCAACATCCTCACCACACAAACGATCTAGTCACGGCATGCCATCGAATCCTCACAGCAAAGCTCCAGAATCTGGTAGAAAGCCTTCTTCCCTGGACCATATAGAGAGAGTTACTCCAACAAAAGCAAGATAAACAACAAGTCCTATTCTTTTGGCAACACTTCTCCAAAAAAGATCTCAGAACATCTAAAACTGCCGCCAATGTGGCCAGGTCAGGGCGTCCTAGCAAGGATAGCAGGATTTTTCCAGGGGGGTGTCCCATTACTTATTTATTTTTCACATGGCTGTACGGATTTCAGTGGCTATAGTAGAGTTTTCAGCTAAGTGAGAAATGCCGTACACTGATATTGCTCACAGTATTGAGGAAAGACTTGCTGAGCTGGGTTTTCTTTTTTTTTTTTTTTTTTTGAGGTCATTATGCTCTACAGTCGCTGTGCTCTATGGGAGCGAGACGGCAGGGCTGTTACAGACTGAGCTTTTAAACCAACAACAGGCCTGCTTCCCTCTGCTGCTGCTGCTCAGCAGGGACAGAACCCTTTGAAATGTCCTCTAATGGAGCTAATAAAGCTCTGCTAGCCAGCACAATCACACAGGCTGACGCTCGCTCCCCCTCCCTCTCTCTCTTCATCTCCATCTCTCTCGCTCTCTTTATCTTTACCCCTCTGTCTCTCCCAACAGAAATGTTGGGGAAAATGAGGGTCGTCATCATCATCATCATCATCATCATCATAATCATAATCATCATCATCATCATCATCATCATCACCGCAGCAGCAGTGTTCATTAGTACAGTGTCCACAGTGCAGTACAGTATATTATTAATGGTGTTTATAGAAGACTCGCTGAGAGACTACATTTGGTCATTAAGCTCCGTCAACACTCCGCCCCAACACTCACTGGCCTTAAATGGTGTTTGGATTAGCTATAAAAAGCATAACTGAGCAATAGATCATAGTCTCTCGTCCTCTCTCACTGACACTCGCCGTTGAAGCGGTAAAGGTAGTCTCCCAGCAGGCCTCGGTAAACACTGCAGCATTACAGGGTGATCTGCAGTCAGAAGCTAATCACCGTTTACTCACTGCACCAGTCGCACGGCGCTGAACTGTTCCCCCGGGACCCGCTCCAACTACACTCTGTCTTAGTGGAGATACAGTGATAGGATAGGGAGCACTGCTTGGGGCGGGGGGGTGGGGGAGGTTGAATGGGTGGGTTAAATTGCAGAACAAAAATTGGGAGAAAAAAGGGAAAAATCTGACAACCACTGGGCCCGTCATGACAATTCCGTTATTGACTCATCGTACAGTATATGGATATGACCTCAACCATTTTTGCTGACCGTGGTATTGTCCATTGTGCTCACTTAGAGAGGAGAGACCATTAAGGTATACGACTCAGTTTAAAAACTGTGGGTTTATTTCATTTATGTTTTATTATTTTAGGATAATTAAACTTTTAAATTACTATAATTCATAAGTATATGTTATTACTCTTCAAAAAGGTGCATTATTATGCATTATTGTGCTATTTATTACTATTATATAAGCGAAATTAAACTTAAAATTACTAAAATAATTTACCACAATTTTTTTTCTCGGACAACATATTGCCACCAGCACAATGATACAACTACTGCAACAGGTCTATCAACCACTGCTGTCCAAAGTCATATCATTAGAATCAGGAGAATCCAGTTCCACACATGCCCATGCCACAACACTACCTCCACCATGTTTGACATATAGGGCAGTATGGGTCACAAGCAGGTCCTAACATTCTCCAAACTCATTTATCTCACATCTGACTGGAACTGCGCTGTGCTAAGTAACAACAAACAGACTCGTTATGGCACAAGGACATTGTTTCAGATTTATTGCGGTGTCAGTGTGAAGCCTAGTGGGTAACACGGCCCTTCCTGTGGCAGACCAGGGTTCAATTTCTGGGTCGGGCAAACACACCATACTACAGGAGTAACAGTCCGGCTGCAGGATTCAGAAAACTGCATTTTCTAACAAACGTAAAAGTGTCAGAAATCATGTAGATTTTCTAATAGAGGTGGAGGAAGTGGTCAGCATACTGACCAGTCTGGAACAGTAGAAAGTATTCTCCGCCTCTATTTACTCACTGTGGGTGGGCTCAAAGCACAGGCAGACCTGATTGGCGGTGGCAACGCCAATGATTTGAAAGACACGTAGGATCATTAACAAGGGCTAATGAACCATCTGTGGCCTGACATCAGCTCACACACACACACACACACACACACACACACACACACACACACACACACACACACACTCCTGAGCATTACTCACTTTTCCTGTGAATGCTGACAGATCTGAGAGCACTTCCTGTGCAGGGAAGAGGTCACATCCTCTTTTTGGATGCATGTTGTGCTGTTAATTATTCAAAGGAATTGCATAAATACTATGCGCGCGCACACACACACACACACACACACACACACACACACACACACACACACACACACACACCAACCATATCCACCATTTGTGACATTTTTTTTGTGACACAGATGGAATTTAGCTTCTGCTTTTATCCCGTCCATGCAGTGAACACACACAGTGGGCAGTGAGCATACATGCCCGGAGCGGTGGGCAGCCATTGTTACGGCGCCCAGGGAGCAAAGAGGGTGAAGGGCCTTGCTCAAGGACCCTACAGTGGCAGCTTGCCGAGCTCTGACCACCGAGCCACCACTGCCCCTCTAACCTCAGACAATCATGCAGACGCTGGTAATGTTCACATTAACCATCAGACACCTGTACACACTGACCGACCACAACAGATAACCACTAGCATGCATTCTGGAACCCCTGTCCAACAGTTTTGGTCGGTAGAGCAATCAAAGATCCTCAGCGTATATTTATGTATATATGTGTGTGTGTGTGTGTGTGTGTGTGTGTGTGCACACTTTTGTGCCTCTTTCACACATATACACACACAGCTGCCTCTTTCCCCCCATACTGTTCTGTATTTGTGATTCTGATGAGAGAGGTTAACAGTGGAAAGACAGACTGTTGGAGCTGACAGAAAGGCTACAGTAGCTCAGATAACCACTCTGTTAGTCTGTGGTGAGCAGAACAGGATCTCAGATTGCACAACACCACCTCCAACCTTGAGGTTGATGAGCTACAACAGCAGAAGACCACGTCAGGCTCCACGTCTGTCAGTCAAGAACAGAAAGCTGAGGCCTGGTCTGATGAATCTCGATTTCTGATGAGGCTCACAGATTGGAGAGTCTGGTGGAGGTGGAGGTGTGATGGGTGTAATGGTGTGAGGAAGGTTTTCTAGATCACTTTATTGGGGGTTGTTAATACCAATCCACATAATAACTAATGCTACAGAATATCTGAGAATCATTGCTGACCATGTGCCTCCCTTCATGCCACAGCTGACCATCTTCTAAGGGCTACTTCCAGCATGATGATGCACCATCTCGCAAAGTAAAATCATCTCAAAGGGGTTTCATGAACATGACAATGAGTTCAGTGTTCTTCAGTGCGGGTTCTTCCCAATCACCAGATCTGAATCCAACCGAGCGCCTCTGGAATGCGGTGGAACGGGAGATACACAGCATGGATGTGCTCCTGGAAAATCTGCAGGGATTGTGTGACGCAAACATCGGCATGAACCGAAGAAATGTGTCCAATAGCTGTATTTGAGAATGTAAGTCATGCTAGTGTCCCCCTCATTCTCTCACGAGTGTACACACACACACACACACACACACACACACACACACACACACACACACACACACACACAGAGAGAGAGAGAGAGAGAAGTAGGCGAGTCTGTGGTCATCTGTTTTCTCAGCTTTCCTGTGTAGCGGCCGCCTCCCCTGCTCACCTCCTGTAGTCTTACACAAGAGTAAATAAATCACAGGGGTGCATTGTGAGCGGCGCTGACGCACAGCCAGAGAGGGGAAGGAAAGTCCATTGTGTTTCAAATACCAACACAGCCTGATGGAGGAGAGCGCCAGAGCTTAATGCCATTGACTCCATCACACAGGAACACGCAGAGAGAGAGAGAGAGAGAGAGAGAGAGAGAGAGAGAGAGAGAGAGAGAGAGACGGTGGGGGGTGGGGTCATATGAGTATCTCATTTTTTGAAGTTTGAGAGCTCAATTTTTTCCTTCTGTAGTTTTATCACTAGCAGAACTTAGCATTAAACATTCCTCTGAACAGTGAGAGAGAGAGAGAGAGAGAGAGGGTGAAACAGCACAAGAGAGACAGTGCGATATAGAAAAATAGTTAAACGACATCACAAGAGGAAGAAAAAAAGTGTGAGTGTGAGACAGTGTGAAAGAGAATGCGAGACAGCGAGAGCTTCAACGGCGAGACAGAGAAAATGAGCCTAAGAGAGGAATAGGTAGAAAAAGAGACAGCGCGCGAGAGAGCGTACGAGAGAGAGAGAGAGAGAGAGAGAGAGAGAGAGAGCGCACAAAAGAAAGACAGATAGAGCGCGAGAGAGAAAAAGAGAGAGATGGAGAGAGCACAGGAGAGAGAGAGATGGTGAGAGGGAGCACAAAAGAAGAAAGAGGAAGAGAGAGATAAAGTGAGAGCATGAGAGAGAGTGAGTGAGAGAGAGAGAGAGAGAGAGAGAGAGAGAGAGAGAGAGTTAAATAGCACAAGTGAGAAAGATAAAGCGAGGGCATGAGAGAGAGAGAGTAAGAGAGAAAGAGAGAGGTGTATAATAAATAATAGAAATAGTAAAGTTAACAAACAGTAAAGGAGAAAGGGGAGAGAGAGAGACAGAGAGAGAGAGAGAGAGAGAGAGAGAGAGAGAGAGGGAGGGAGAGAGTCACAGCTACTTTGTACAGGATGGATAGCAGTAATTAGCCCGTCAGGCCTCTGCTCTGCTCCGTCACTGTGTCGCCCGGTTCTTCCCATCGCCACGGCAGCAGCACCATGGCAACGGCTGATAAAGCAGAGAAGCACCAGGCCGAGTCTCAGTCCCTCATAACCACCCCGCTCTCTCGCTCGCTCTCTCTCTCTGTGTGAGATGATGAAAGCCCAAACCCACTGCAGAGCTTCATCTGAGCGAGTTTCAGCTCTGCAGCTTCTGCACGGAGCCGAGGGGCACCGCAGTAATGAGTAACAGGTCTGCATGTTAAACAGGCAATTAGGCCCTGATAAGGGGCGCAGACAGGGCGTAGGTCCGGTTTCCTAAAAGCACCTTAGAGCTGGAATCATCTGAACTGGTAGAGAGAGAGTGTTCAGTGTGATGCTCGCTCTACCACAGAACACTCCTCTTTGTACTTAGATGCTTCTTAGGTGGTTGGTGTAGCGCAGTGGGTAACACCGCCTTGGTAACACCTTCGATTCCCCAGCAGGGCAAACACACCACATTACACCCCTAACTACATTCTCCCACCTGGGAGGTGCCCTGGGACACTAGAATCCATCATCAAGACCAGTGTATAGACTGATATACACTATGTGTCCAAATGTTTGTGGACACCTCTCCTAATGAATGCATTCAGCTACTTTAGTTTGCACCCATTGCTGACACAGATGGGCAAATGCTCACACACAGCTCATCTAGTCCATATAGAGAATTATTGCCAGTAGAATAGGACCCCCTGCTCCACATTGAGGAGCTGTGGAGCAGTGGATCTGTGTTCCATCCAGTACTTTTGGGATGAGTTGAGGAGTTGGGCATGATGAGGTGGGGTGGTGATCATCCAACCTCCTGACCTCACTAACGCTCTAGTCATGGAATGCAACCAGATGCTCACAGCAATGCTCCTTCAACATCTAGTAGAAGATCTTCCTTCTTCTACAGTTGCTTCTACAAAACTCTTTTTAATATTGATTTTTAAAGGAATAAGGAATGAGCAAGTGTCCCAATACTTTTGTCCATACAGTGTACTGTAAGTTGCGCCCAGTGCTGACACAGGTGGCTCGGACTGATGCTTCACTGTATACATACTCCATACATAACATGGTCATGTTAGGCCCAAAATCATACATTACAAAAGGACGTTGCTGCAAACGGACGTCAACCTATTGCCACCATGCCTAATGCCAGGCAAGGGGGCTAAAGGGTTATAAAGCCCTCCAGCATTGAGCTGTGGAGCAGTGGAAAACTGTGTTCTCTGTAATGATGATTGGTGCTCCATCCAGTACTTTTGGGACGAACTGGGGAGTTGGGGATGAGGTGGGGTGATCATTAAACATTCTGACATCACGAACACGCTTGCCACTGAATGCAATCAAATCGTCACACTAATACTCCTCCAAAATCTAGTAGAAATCCTTCTTCGCTGCACAGTAGAGACGGTTACTCCAACAAAAGCAGGATCTCTTATTTAAATAACACTCTTGATTTCTGAAGAAACAATGAATGAGCAGGTGTCCCAATACTTTTGTCCATATAGTGTACAGGGTAGTCCTAAAATTTGAGGATTAAAAAAAAATAAAAAAATAAAAATAAATAAAAAGAATCACAATACATTAACTGTAACCCAAATTCATTGCAATTATGATTAATTTTAGTCCTGTTTTGGCATTATGCCATAACTTATCCAGCATATCAATGGATACAAATGTCCAACACTACTACTAAGACAACAGTGGGACGATCTACCCACACTGTCAGCATGCAAGCACAAGATTATTAAAATGTGTAAATCACATGGTTCCACATGTAAGGTTGCAAAATTCAAGGAATTTTCAAAGTTGGGAAATTTCCCATGGGAATTAACGGAAATTAATGGGAATAAAACAGGAATATTCAAAGCTAAAGGTGAGAAACTTACATATAGTTGGTAAAAATATTCTGAAGCATAAAAGCATGGCTAACAAAATCTGATATGATATCAAAACAGTTAGAATAGCAGAATAGCAAAGCTGCTCCTCAAGCCCAGGCACATGGCACATTACACACTAGGGCTACTGAGACCACACCCCCTGCATTCACTGTTCATTCATCCATCACATGTACAACACATGTCCAGATGATTTCTAGAAACCAGACACTCACCACTACTGAAAGCACACATTCGGACCAAATGACTGCCTGAAGTCTGGTAATATTTTGATCGAGGTTCATATTTTTATTGACGGTAATAGCACTGAAACATTTAAGCAGCTATTAAATCAAAGTGGAATCCCACGGCTTCTATCTGGTAGATCAGACAAGCTTAATGAGCAATTTCATTTGAGACTAGTTATCAAAGGCTAGGAGCTGCGTTCTTTTGATTGTTTTTTGATTGAACTTTTGATTGTTCAATTAAGAAATAATTATTTATTAAGTTCTGCTTGCAAATAACTGTCAATATCCAATATTATATTATATAATTGTCAACCCAATATTCCCTATTAATTCCAATAAAGTCCCATAAATTCCCAAAGTTCCCAAAATTTCTATGGAAAGTTTACATTTTGGATTATTTCCAAAGTTCCCGAGCAAAACCTGGAACATGGGAAGATACCAGTAATTTACTGGAAATGTATCTGAAATCCTCCACCCTAGTCAGATGTGATCTACTGCGGCTTTCTGTGGTCTCAACATGGCTTTAATTTAAACGTGTACACTGCTGTGCTGCGGTGCAAACTGCTATTCTGTGAATACACTGTAAAGCACACTGTATAGGAATACTTGTAAAGTCCATGTATACGGTGTATACTACTGCTCTGTGTATATTGTGTGTACTGTCTGTAAATAATATGTAGAGTTTAATCCAGCCCTAGATGCCCTTGAAGAGTGAAGAATTGGTGAAGAATCGTTCGTTATGGAACTAAAATGGCTCTTCTATAGCATCCAATTCAAAAAGCATAATTTTAGGGGTGTATATTTGTGGTGATTGGCAGAACAGTAATAAATGGGTCTATCACTGGCCTATGTGTGTGTGTGTGTGTGTGTGTGTGTGTGTGTGTGTGTGTGTGCACAAAAGGTGCACCTGGACAGTAGCGTATCATCATTCTAGTGGGGATGGTGTATCATGGTGGCTAGGGGTCAAAGGTCAAGCACCTTGTGTGTGTGTGTGTGTGTGTGTGTGTGTGTGTGTGTGTGTGTGTGTGTGTGTCTGTGCCCATGTGTGTATGCTCCAGAGCAGCATAGAGAACAGAGGAGGTTTCCCTGAACTCCAGCATTCTGCTCCCATGCCACTCACTGTAGCTAGGCAACGCAGGCATGAAAAGGTTCAGCTGGCTTGAGCAGAGGCTTCAAAGCAAGGCGTGAGCGCGCGCACACACACACACACACACACACACACACACACACACACACACACACACACACACCAGCCTTTTACGATCACCGCACAAGCAGAAACAGAGCACGGGATGGTAGTACATGCTAAATGCAATAATGTCGTATTAAGAGAACACGAGCCTAGAGCAGTCGTCTGGTACCACAGTCTACACAACTACACCATTCAATTCATCACACTTTGCTCTCCAAACAAGAGAACGTGCAGCCCTGCAAGTGGGAAAGTACAACTGCAGAACTTCTGACAAGATCAGACTGAGCGATGATGTCTATGAGGAGAGAAAAGCATTGAGTACACAGTGTTAAACATACTGCACCTATAAGTGGTACCACCTCACTACTGCCATAGCAAACCTTGTAACTACGGATACAAAACAACAACATCGGAGTCACGTTAGTAACGGCAGACACACTATAATCGACAAAAGTATTAGGACACACCTCTAAATCATTTAATTCAAGTACTTCACTACTTGCCACAGGTGTACAACCCCTCCCCTCCCAACCATGCAGTCTGCCGAAGTTTAGGGATCTCCCCCGACTCCACCAGGATTCCTGAGAAGACAGCTCCACTGATGTACAGCTCAATGCTGGGGTGGATTTATACCACCCCATACTACCAAAATAATAATAACAATAACAAATAATAATAATAATAATAATAATATGAAGAGGACGTTTGTGAGTGCATCAGTATAAGATTGGGAGCTCTAACACAGCACTTCCCTGTGTAAGAAATTATGGATATCTCAAAATATCATATTAAGTTTTATGATACTGGTTGATACTATTGATTTTTAATTAATAGTTTGCATGTGATGATTGGTGTCAGTGGTTCATTTTGTGTTGTGTTCAAACCCTGAACACTAGATGGCAGCGCTGTTCTGACTGGAATAAAAGCAAACTTTTTTAAATCAGATTTTATACATATTATACATATTATTACATATTATATTATTATTTTTTATTAGTATTATTTTTATACTAGTTTCTTCATTACATTTAGTTTAAAAAATACAAATTATATCAATTAATTTCATTTTCTTTATTTCATTTTCCCAATAAACAGCTCCACCACTACTGTACGTTAGAGGAGCTGCAGGAGGCCCGAAAGAGGAGTGGCTCACTGAGAGGCCATCTGTGCCAAGCACTGCACCACCTGCCTGATTTCTCACACACAGGAAAGCAACTCGTCCCACAGTTCATGAGGTAGACACCGTTTCAACTCCAGGAATAAAAGGTGTGCAACAATCTGTGCACCAAAGTTCTTATCTTATGATAATGCAAATACAATAGTAACACCCAGAACAGCAACTACTTGGCAACACCCGAGCTACCAGCTGTAAGTCCATAGTAAATGCCCAAGCAACTATTGAGCACCACTACACTATAGCAATACCATAGCTACCACCTTCCAACATCATAGGACCCAGTTAGCAATGCTTTAGTAACAGTATGGTATAGTATAATTGCCTAGCGATGCCTTAGCAAGCACTAAGCACTAAACACCACAGCAACCACTTGGCTTCACCATACTGACCATATAGCCTGAACTGTTAGAAATACAAGATCCTTGAGGAACCTTTGGGTGTTCTTTAATTAGAGACTGTGGAGGAATCTCTTACGGTGCTTTTAAGAAGAACCTTAACCTTAACTGTGTGGCAACTGCCTGGAAAAGGGGGCGGGGGTACACTTCTTTCAGGAAATGCACTTTCATAGCCCACTTTTCTGGTTTTGGTTGGAAACAGCACCAAAATGGATACGTTTGGTGAACAGGCCTCAGGTCCAGGTTTTTCATTTTCACATGAAATGACTCTGAATGACTTTATTTACACCATAACCGTTTACTTCTGCAGAAATGTAGAGGAGAAATGACCCTTTAAACATCTTCACCCTGAGCACTACTACTCACGCCTGACCAGCCATATAGTAAATGCTGACTAGGAGACTGCTGGAGGCTGTCGAGCTCTGCCCACAGGCTCCTCGGAGAACAGCCAGCACTGCTGGAGACTGCAGTAATTACCCTGACACCTGTAAGGGTTCCTGCACGAAGGAGAACAGAACAGAGCTCAAGCCAGTCTTCTGGAAACACAGCTATGATTACACAGAGCCGCAGGCAACAGCCCACAATATACTGAGGAGGATACACCGTCAATACAAGCGCTCTCTGACATTAGAGAGGGAGTGTAGTGGAAACCGTAATGTTGGTTTATCAGCTAAGGCATGCCTGGTGTTCGTTTCCTGAGGTCTGCGTTGAAGCTACAAGGCTGTGGCCCATTCCACCCAGTAGCTGGGGGCCCATTCCCCCAGACAAAACACGCTACCTGCGCTGGGGGGGATGAGGGCTAGCTTTGCTTCCTCGGAGGCACATTTTTAAAACTGCTGCTAATTCAATAAAGCAATAAGTGTTGTTCCCAAGCTTAGACCTATTAATGCAGGTGTACTTGAAGGCATGAGAGAGTATCTTAGAAAATACTATTTCTTAAAGAGTAACATACTATTTTTAATCATTTGACAAGTCTGTATTGATCAACATGACACTGGCATCAAGGTGCTATACAAGTTTTTTCATTCATTCATTCATTCATTCACTCAAATAATAATAAAAAAACTAATAAATAAATAAATGCTATTGTTTTGAGAAACCTTTATTATTTTCAGGATTATATACGTGCCAGTTTTTATATAATAGTTTGATATTTATTCAAAATAAAAACCTTATTTTTTGGATAAAAAAAGTATATATAAATATTTTATATATATATATATCCCTAACTCTATCCTACCACCCCATCACACTAGCTTGTTTTGTTTATAAATAATGTATGTTGCTTTAACTCGTTAGTCTAGGGGTATGATTCTTGCTTAGGGTGCGAGAGGTCCCGGGTTCAAATCCCAGACGAGCCCTGTCCTGAAATGTATTCCCCGGGCGCTGGAGTTGGCTGCCCACCGCTCTGGGTGTGTGTGTACTCACTGCCCCTAGTTCACTAGTGTGTGTGTGTGTGTTTACTGCCACAGATGGGTTAAATGCGGAGGACACATTTCGCTGTACAGTGACAAATACATGCACCTTTACCTACATATAAGCCTTTGGAGCAGTCAGGTAAAAACAAAAGCCAGTTCTGATGTTCTTTTACTTTGCTTATTTTTTTGCCTTTTCATGTTAAACAGGGCCGCCAAGCTTCACCCAACCACCCCGTCACACTAAATACATTTATTTCATTTTATAACACTTTTTATATACACCATTAGTGCAAAATACTAATGTAAAATTAATGCATTAATATTTTAAATAGACATGTGTGAAGAGCTGGGCAATATGATGCTATTTTATCGTATTGTGATAAATTCTGTTATCGTGATAATATGCTTTTCTAAACTTATCAAGGGTATTCTTAATGCTTAATAAACACTGATCAGATGAAGCCTTCATCACCAACAGTGTCATTAGACTGGTTTAAATAGAAGAAGAGCAGCAGGCGAGTTGAATAATAATCACTGTACTCAGTACGGGAGAGGATCTGAAGTTTTTAAGCATCTAGTAGTTTTTAAGGATCAGACTCCTTGATTCCATATACTGTGATATGTAGTGTTGTATTGTGTATCATCATAAGTCTTTTAATAACGTGATATAGTATTTTTACCATAATCGCCCAGCCCTACATGTGTTTTAGGTCAGCAACTTTAACTGGACCACACTGTGGCCATTTTAAGATGAACATTTCCACCCCCCAACTGGAAATATGGCCCCCCTGTCTGAATAAAATGGATCATATTAATAAGGATTTTATGCCCGAGATGAGAAAATGTTTTTTTGGAAAACTCAGATTGACTCATTCTATTAATACTATTAATGTGTGGTTGGTGTGGCGCAACAGATAACACCACTACCTGTTACTTAGCTACAACACCATGTGGGAGACTGGGGTTTGATTCCCGGTCTGGGTGATTATGCTGCGCTACACCAATAAGAGTCCTTGGGCCAGACTCCTAACACTACATTGGCCCTTCTCTGTAATATGAATAACCTTGTATGTCGCTCTGGGTAAGATGCCATAAATGTAAATGTAAATACGTAAAACTTACATCAATATGGATTTCTTCCATAACTGGCCATCAACAGTAGGCAACACTGTAGGATAACTGGTGCAAGTCTACATGTTTCTAATAGGTCTTGGCTCAAATGTGTGGTTCGGCAAATACCATTTCAGTGGTGTAGAACCTTTCCATTACCTATCTTTATGTGGAAGTTCCTAAACCTCATTTTAAAAATGGTTCCTAAAATAATTAAATATCCTGCTAAACAGGCCAAAGTTAGCCTGCAAGTTTTCCGTTTCACACCTTAATTTTAAAGAGTGCAAAGTAGTGAAAACACAACAGTGTGCAGAGTGCGGTTTCCTGAGGACTGCGCTGAGCTGTTATCAGTGAGGCAGTCTAGGAAACCCCTCAGCTCAGTGTTTTATATATCTCGGCTGAGGTGATGTCATGGGAATGGCTTCCTGCGGGAGTGCCCAGCTCTTCGGCTCGCCTCTCTGCTTGGAGAGGAGTGAATTCAGGCTAATGTAATTTCCACAGAAAGGACGGCTGCAGGAAAAGCTCTTTTTATAGATCAGGGCTTATTCCATTACTCCCATACTCTCAGAGCTGTGTGTGTGGGTAGATGGATGACGTGCACCAGAAAGTTATTAAGTTAATTACAATATTAGATTAAGACCTGGGGCTGCGAGGTGGGCCTGCGAGGTGGGGCAGGAACTGGTGGGGCAGCGTAGAGCCACTGTCAGGAGGGCGATCCTTCTCCGAGGGTCCTGAAGATTAGACTGATTGACTAAGTAGAAAAACGCAGAGCCAGGGTGGGTTTCCATAGTGGTGGTAGACAAGGGGGAATGGTGGTGTGACCAAAAAAAAAAAAAGAAGAAGAAGAAGAAGAAGAAGAGCAGGACATTTCAAGAAAGGAAGAGAGAGAGAGAGAGAGAGAGAGAGAGAGAGAGAGAGAGAGAGAGAGAGAGAGAGAGAGCGAACAAAAAAAGAAAAGTAAAACTGAGGGCAAAAAAGAGCGAAACGTGAAATGTGAAAAAGTGAAAGTGCATCTGAGAGCAGGAGAACGAGCAACACTGAGAAATGAGCAGATAAAAAGGGCGAGCGGGAGGCTCGGGGGGGATTTTGTCAGCTGGTTGCTGTCTGGGCTGGTCTCTCATTCCCTCTCGTTCTCTTTTTTGTCGTGCTGTAATGAACAGACTCTGATATTTATGCTCCTCTGTAAAGAAGGAGGTTCTGACTCCCACACCCTGTCAACAATGGAGCCTGCAGAACGGCCTGAGGGGCCTTTAATGCAGCCGCCTGCTTTTCATCCTCACACACACACACACACACACACACACACACACACACACACACACACACACACACACACACACACACACAAATAAAAAGAATAGCAGCCCCCCTGTGAGGGCCGTGTTCTAAACAGCAATAGGGAAATATGCTGTGAATGAGCTCTGGGTCTTGACTGCATCAGTATTTCTCGTGGTCAGGGCGTTGATGTACGAGTAAAACTAACACTAATATTTACGTCATGTCACCATTCCATAAATTTGATGGCGTGTACCAATACCACGAAACATTCTTCCATTCTCGACACAAATTGCGATACCATAAAAAAAAATGAAAAAATAAAACCAATGAGGGAGACCCATGTGGGAGACTGGTGTTCGATTCCTGGTCTGACTGTGCCGCCAACACCAATAAGAGACCTTGGGCAAGACTCCAAACACTGCATCGTCCCGCCTCTGTAATAGGAGCGAGCTAACGTCAGCTAAATCCTTTAGCTACTACAGTCTTATCTTCTGTTATTTGACTCTTTTGTTATTTGGCAATTTTGCGAGGAGTTTTGATGGCTGGACATATCTTTATCATCTAAAAATTAGGAAGTATTTATAGGAGACAGTCACACATGCCAGATGTTCTTTTCGGGAGATCCTAGGCTACTCAAACATGCTCATTTTAACAGAATTTAGATATTTGCATTCATTTCACCATGTTTTGATCAAACATTTATTTCACACCCCTTCACACCCCTTCACCTTCTATAGACTTCTATTCACATCTTAAATTTGATACTTTTGACAGTTTTTAGGATGAAAATGCTATCATTTTGATGATTATTTGTATTAATTAGATTAATTAGACAATGATTTAGGTATATATTTTTTTATGATAACTTTACAGTAGCACACTAAAAATATCTACCTTCCTTATTTATTTGTAAAGGTAAAGGTGCACGTATTGTTATGGATTTATTAGTAGTATCTGGTCTCAGGACTTTTATTCTGAAATACACAGAGGACACATAGATGACTCACAGTTGTACGTACCAGCCAAACCAGACGATACACTTCAGCTTAATAAGATAAGGATTTTGAAAAATATGTACACACATCCTCCTGCTAAACACTCCACTCCCTTCCTCAGTAAAAAAACAGCATGCACTTCAACATTCCTGTAGAAACAAAACACAGTATTAAAGTAACCAGTCCTTAATGCTTTACATTTTGTAGCTAGGCCCACTCTTCATTTATTCTCTCTCAAAACTGCACAACTGTCAGAATTAACAACAACTTCACAGACCCTAAAATAGAACCCTGTGGGACTCCACTAAATATGCCACACTAAACAGCTATCAAATAATTCACAATGTTTTCTGCGATGAAATTAATAACTGACAAGTAAAGCTAGGGTTTAAGAGGTTAAAAAAAAAAACTGAACAACTGCATGTTATGTAATGTTTATTATAAAGAGGGTAATTAATCGGATTTAACTGGATTAACTAGTGCAGCAAAAATCACAGAGTTTTGACAGCAGGTCTTGAAATCTGGCACCACTGGCACATTTCAGCGGTATGTACAAAATATCATGATGCATATTGTGAATATTTCTTCACGTATTATGGTGTACCATATTTATCACCTCTACACTAGGGCTGGGCGACATGGTAAAAACACTACATTGCGATACTGAAAGACATTTTTTTGCGATTCACGATATTTATCAAGATACATAAATAAAGACTAAAAACATCAGTAGCGACAGATTCTTATAAAATACTATTCAGATCCTCTCCTTTACTGAATACAGTGATTTATACTCAACATCTACTGCTCTTCATCTAATTAAACCAGTCTAATTACACTGTTCGTAATAAAATGTGCATTAAAGGAGTGTTTATTAAGCACTAACAGTCTCCTCCTCATACTGAGCAGTCATACTGCCGAGCTCTACTCTACACCTACTTGGTAGTCTATTATACCGTATGTCTAGTGTGCAGTTCTACGCCATAGAGAACTCAGACCTGCATGGCTTTCTCCACAGTTAAACAATCATCCAACGCTTAAGCAGTCTGCATTGCCACATCACAGCCTTTAACACCTTAATACCCCCATGCTGATGTGTAATAAACAGTGTTGCACAGATCCCGATACTGTATTTTGGTTTGCATCCTTATGAATCCAAACATTTAAACAGCCAGTAAACAGCCAGTCATTAATAGTTATTACCATTAAACAGACATTTAATGGAACTTTTGGCACTTTTTCTTTCATGTGGTGTTTTTGGTTCAAGTAAAATGTGAATTTTAAACACCAGTTGCTAACTTCATTGTGACTTTGTGATTTCCATCGTTTCATAGCTCTGAAACTTGTGCAGTTCCTCAACCAGTACATGCTGTTCTTTTTTAAGAGCATCAGGATTTATACCAATCTATCAAGTATTGGCTGGTATCGGTAAGGAAAAAGTGGTATCGGTGCATCCCTAGTTATATAGTTAAAGCCTATCCACTTGTGTAATGATGGCCCACACTCTCAGATCAAAATCAATGAAACACAGCGCATCAATCTGAACGACAGAGCTGCTCAATTACAACCCAAAGTAAACCTGGGTTTATTTGCAGCACTACCCTGAACAGTGGTTAATCCAATCAGTTCACATTCACAACACACCCATGATTCACTGGATTCACCACCATGACATCAAATTACGTGAGCCTAAATTTGATTAATAGCCTCAGAATGAATTAAAGCACAGCTCTAATCTGAACTATATCTTCGGACCTAGAACAATATGTTCCTTTCAAACCTGCCCTCTAAACCACAGACTCTGAAACGTGGGCCGAGGGGTCCGTTAAAGCCCAGCTGACATTTCAGTTCACAGATGCACGCGGCTGGAATGGTCAACAGATAAGGCTAACATGTTGCAAATGAACCCAGTGTTTACAACATTTTTAGCAGGCATGTCTCAGTGAGGAAATTCTCATACTGGTCGGGCCCTAGTGTTTCATAAGACCCTTAAATAAGAATAAGACCCTTAGAGCAGGCAGCAAAGCCAGTGTTGAATCAGCTCAGCTCACATGGCCAATGTTTACAATGGCCTGTCCGAGGGCCAGGAGTACACACAGCTGTGTCTTTGTCCATTTAGACGCCTCCTATCCCCGCCCTGCCCTGCGCTACGCTGCGTTTGCCCCTCTGCTGCAGCTAAAGTGAGCGAGAGCTTTTAGTAGGGCTTTAATGTAGCTACAGGAGGGGTGAACTCCGCCAACACAAAGGCCTTTCAGATAATCGCTAATGAGTCGGCAGTGATTTGCTCGCTCACTCGCTCGGTTTTCAGAGCTCTCTGTCCAGCGGAGCGAATCGGACACATCTCCTGAGGATGAGTATGCTAAAAATGAGGAGATACGTGGTGAGAAATTAGGTATTCGCTTAACAGGTCATGTGTGCGTGCCTTCAGGACATCCTCACATGGGCAAACACCAGAGGAGGAACTGTGAGAACAGCCAGACATCTGATACCGGCTTCATATCAGTTGCTTACCTTAGGGCTGGACATAAAAGATCGGATTCTCCAGGCCCTTCAGAGTTCAAAGATCTGATTGAGTTATAGGCCACAGTGTTAAGCTCTTCACAAAACCCAGCAGCTATACATGTTAGAGGGGTTAGCCCGAGGGGCCTGGCTGCATGCTTTCAAGATCCACTTGAATTCTGCCTTGTATGTAGGATGTGTTTGATATATGCATGTGTCAAATGCCAAATGTTTGTGGACACCTCTTCTTACGAATGCATTCAGCTACTTAAGTTGCATCCATTGCTGACCGAGATGTGCAAATGCACACACACAGCTTGTCTAGTGTCTATAGAGAAGTACTGTCAATAGAATAGGACTCTCTGGAGCAGATGAGATAAACATGAACCTACTGGCACCATGCTGCCTAATGCCAGGCGTGGGCTAGAGGGGTATAAAGCCCTCCAGCATTGAGCTGTGGTGCAGTGGAAGAACTGTGTTCTCTGGAATGATGGTTGGTTGGTGCTACATCCAATACTTTTGGGATGAGTTATGGAGTTGGGGATGAGGTGGGTTGATGATCATTCAACATCCTGACCTCACTAACGCTCTCGCTGCTGAATGCAATCAAATCCTCTTAGAAACCCTCCTCCAAAATCTAGTAAAAAGCCTTCTTCCCTGAACAGAAGAGACAGTGCATTTGTAATCCATTGATTTCAGAAGAAACAATAAATGAGCAGGTGTCCCAATACTTTTGTCCATATAATGTATACTCTTTCAGGCTTTTGTTGCACATTCTTACGCCCTAGATTAACCCCCGAGAGTTAAGGCGTGCTGGTCAACTGATTAGGCCCAGAGACACTAAAAATGGCTCATTAAGGGTGTACAGCTAAACTCTCACAGGAGGAACTGAAACACTGTAAAGTGAAAGATCACCCTAAGGAAAACTGCTGGGCCATGATGAATAACTGAGGTTCTCGGAGGTTTGTGCTTTTGTCTGGTTCAGTGCCAAGTTTTCCTCTCCTGCCTACAGCCGAACTACAATCATCATAAACTGACCTTAAATCAGTGTAAAACTCCCAACGTCCGCAACACCAGCTCTATCCAGTCTGGGGTTCCCTCCTGTCGTTTTACAACCCATTTCCCCTCCCTGACATTTTTATGGTGCACTCCTCTGACCTTCCCCGAGCCTGCCCATCTTTCAACCTCTTTAAAGCAGCAGTATGCGGTATTTCCCTCCTTTAAATAAATCATGCTGATGCTGCACTGACTGCAACAGGGAGAACTGTTGTTGCTACTCCGGGCTCGGTACACTGCTAACCGCACTATGCTGCTACGCTGGTGAATCGGGCAGGCTTATGCTTGCAAGAACTACGTAATGCTTTATAACCAGAGTCATATTACTGTAATGTCCTGTAATATTACTCTACCGCCTCGTCCAGAAAATGGGATCCTTTTGCGATGGCTCAACGAGCGGGTTACACTTCCTTTCTGTAGGGGGAGCCCAGCAGCAAGAAAAGCCAACTGTCCATAAAAAACTGTCCATTGCTTAAAAGAAATACTAATAACATTACAAATGAATGAATAGTAAATAAACGTTAGCATGAAAGTAGTTAAATACAGTTTCCCGACTCAACAATGTGGAAACATCACAACGCGCCATATGTGTAACGGAGCTGAAGTTTTGTCTTGGGAGTTGGACGTTCTTCTTAAGGTACCTTTTTGAAGTAATGCTAGGCAGCAAACGCATGTGAAAAAAACTTCAACACAAGAAATGTAAACCTGTGTTTTATATATATATATATATATATATATATATATATATATATATATACACACACACACACACACACACACACACATATATATGTATATATGTGTATATATGTATGTGTGTACATCTGTATGTATATATGTGTGTGTATATATATATATATATATATATATATATATACACACATGAAATATTAGCTAGCTAGCCAGACAGACAAACAGACAGACAGACAGACAGAGCTCCTGGGCTCTCCTTACAGTTGAGTTATAGAGTTTGTGATTTGAGACACCACTCAAGGAAGCAGTTTCCCGCATTTCAGGGCAAGCTGAGAAATACAGAACCGTCACAGAAAGGTAAAGAAGCCATAGAGTGATATTACAGAATATTACTCTGCATGATAGAGATGCTATTCTCCCCACTACAACGATTTACAATATGCTAGTGTTGTTTCATCAGTTTTTAAAATTATATAAATATTTATATCAATTACATGACAATTAATTTACCTTTAATTGCCTCCTTTCAGAGTGGTGGCTAAAAGCACGAATACCACTTTTCAACTGTAGGGGGAGCCCAGGAGCAAGAAATACTAATTCTCGCATAAAACTGCTTTAAGCCATTCACGCTTTATAGTTGCAGAACAAAAATGGAAACAGTGAAACATGTTCTTTTTTAGTGCAGCTATGCTGTTTGTGAGGTTTTATTAATATTAATATGTTTCATGTAACAATTTCATAACTGCTATGACTAAGAAATCAGCCACATCAGAGGGGGGTCAGCATCAGTGCTGAATATACTGATCCAGCGTATTTATAAAACTACATTTCACTCAGACTCTCTGCAGACCTACTTACACGACACTCCAAAAGAACCCAGACAAGTCTTTGTGTGTGTGTGTGTGTGTGTGTGTGAATATCAGAAGGGAAGCATTGAGCTTCTAAAATAAGCACAAAGAAAGGAAGGATAAACATCAAAGCCTGAGAGCGTCGTAAATATAGAAAAGGAAAGAGAGCCACTGGCACTGGATTCTTAAGCCTACACGCAGCATGAACACTGGAGTCCTCTGTAAATGAAGAGGGGCAGGGTTCACATTTCGAACTCACAGGTCAAGTCTGATTTGTCCTGTTGGACTGCAGGTCCACATTGGATGCCTCAGTAATGACACCGGTGAGTGCCCGCTCTTGGGATGGGCAGGCAAAATAGTGCTTGATATCGGACATGGGCTACTTAGTTTACAAAAGTTAGATTTCATGTGGCTTTTTATTAATTTATATATATATATATATATATATATATATATATATATACATATATATATACATATATATATATATATATATATACACATATATATATATATATATATATATATATACATACACACACACACTCCCCAATTTGGACTGCCAATTACCCGTACCTTATCTTCCTACCCATGGCATGCGATGCCCCCAGTCACCAACACAAGCCCCCTCAGACGCATGCGCAGTCAAGCCACTCATGTCTCCAAAATGCCACAGAACCAACGTTGCAGGCCAACCAACGCGCCTCGAGGAAAGCACTGCATACCCAGCCCCAACGCACCAGCCTGCAGACGCGATGTGAGGGAGAGCAAGGCCAATTGTGCTCACTTTGGGCCTCGGGATGACCGGGATTCGAACCAGCGATCCTCTGATCATGGTCCGCTGGACCACCCGGGGCCACTCATGTGGCTTTTTGTCGTCAAATCAGACAAAAAATTTTAATTCAGACTTAAGCTGCCTATTTTCTCTAACACACACACACACACACACACACACACACACACACACACACACACACACACAGAACTAGGGGAACAACGAACATCCTGCAAGACATTTCCTACAGCCTCTATATCCTTATCAAATATCAAGCGTGGGCATGTTTTCAGTGATACACCCTGCTTTCTGCTGAGCTTTGTCTACAGCTAAAGGAGCCAGCTGCATGGGTCAGCGGCCTTCCGTGTTACTCTCTCACACACGGCTCTATTATAGTCTTTGACCTCGGCTTGGGCTTTTGTTACTTTAGGGTGTTGCTGAGTTTAAAGAACATGACGACAACAACCTCTTAAGCCAGATGCTCGTATCAACCCAGCGCTAGTATTTGTTCAGCACTGCTGAATCTGTAGGTCTTGAGTTAGAGTTTGAGACTACATGCAAGATGGTAAAGGCACCAGGAACTTTTCAATGAATCTGAGTGCCACTCCTGTGATGTCCTGTGACTGCTGGAAAGTCTTTACAATGTCCTTCCCTATTCACAATAGTTCATTTGACCTGAAATTTGAAGGCCAAAAAGAAGAAGAAACAAATCACAGTGTTTTCCGAGCACTCCAAAGCTAAACGCAAACAATAGGTTAGGTCAGAGCGCCCTGGGCTTTATTCTACAACCAGCCCATAATAAGAGCTAAACCACTTCACTTTGTCAGCAGCATTCTGCTCGTGTACACCTGTTGTGTACAGGCTCTGAAAGGGGGAAAAGTGATTTCATTCAAGACTGACATATATAAAAAGTCTTAACTCTTAAACAGAGCTAAACCCATCTTTATTAACCCCCTAAATCATCCCACAGTTCAATACAAACCATACTGCTAACCAGGTCTAATCCCAGCTTTATCAATGCCCCAATAATCCCATGTTCCCACATATTCCTTGCTAACTGATTTATTAATCCCCTAAAGTATCACAGTTCAATTCCAACTGTCCTGCTAACCCAGTCTAAACCCTCTTGATCCATCCCCTTATTAACCCTTTATTAACACCATCCCACAGTTCTATACCAAATGTCTTGCTAACCAGGACTGAACCCATCTTTATCAATCCCCTAAATAACCCCATATTCCTCCAAACACTGTATTGCTAACTGGTCTTAAACACTGCTTTGCTAATCCCCTAAATATCACACAGCTCTGGATCAAGTGTGCTGCTAACCAGCCTAAACAAAACTTTATTAACCCCAAATCATCCAGCAGTTAATACCAAATGCCCAGCTTTGCTAATCTTTTAAATAATATGTTTCATACTAACTGTGCTACTAACTAGACTTGAAAAGTTTTATAAATCCACTAAAACATCCTACAGTTTAATACCACCTGCCCTGCTAATTAAGCCTAAACCCAGCTTCATCAATCCCCTAAAAAACCCTTAGTTCAATACCACCTGTCCTGTTAACCAGACCTAAACCCGGCTTTATCAATCCCCTAATTAACCCTTTGCCTAATACCACCTGCCCTGCTAATTAAGCCTAAACCCAGCTTCATCAATCCCCTAAAAAACCCTTAGTTCAATACCACCTGTCCTGTTAACCAGACCTAAACCCGGCTTTATCAATCCCCTAAATAAACCCATACTTCTACACCACCTGTCCTGTTAACCAGACCTAAACCCAGCTTTATCAATCCCCTAAATAAACCCATACTTCTACACCACCTGTCCTGTTAACCAGACCTAAACCCAGCTTTATCAATCCCCTAAATAAACCCATACTTCTACACCACCTGTCCTGTTAACCAGACCTAAACCCAGCTTTATCAATCCCCTAAATAAACCCATACTTCTACACCACCTGTCCTGTTAACCAGACCCAAACCCAGCTTTATCAATCCCCTAATCAATCAAATAGTTCTACACCAATTACCCTACTAACCAGACCTATACACACACATTTATCCATGCCCTACATAAACCCATACTTCTACACCACCAGTCTGGTTAATCCTCTAAATAACGTCCTCTAACTGTACGGACTACGATCCTCCGCTACCAGCTCACTGTCTTCTCTCACCCACTAACTCGCTCCACGTGTGGTTAACAGCCTGAATCTACATTTCAGCTAATTCCCCAAGCTTTAACACCACCATTACTCTCCAGGCCTGCTCACACCCCTGCACCGTGTGAGACATACACCTACACACAAAACACACACAGGCACCACCGTAGCCATCGTCACATCAAGACACCAGGAGAAGCTTTCCGTAACAGTATTTTCTGGACCATACTGTCCGCTAAATTTAGCCTTGGTCTGAAGCCGACACCAGCCAGTGTTACAAGCTGATAGCAGGGGGAAGTGGATGCTGAAGCGGTGCTTTGGTCTATTTATCTCCATCCTTGCTACACACATTCTCTTCTTTTTTTCAGGAGGGGAGGAGAAGAGCCTGGGGAGAGGAGAAAAACACTCAGGAGGATTTGCAGGAGCAAGAGGGCTTGAAATAAGGCTAATGTGGGGGGTTAGCGGACTGCCTGACTACCTGGATGGATAAACAGCTGGATAAAAGGACAGACTGATCGGGCCCAACCTAGAGCTGGGCAGTATGACGATATTTTATAGTCTCGTGATTTTTTTGGTTATCATGATAACAATATGCTTTTCTAAGCACATGGAGGAGACCGTTAGAGCTTAATAAACACAGATCAGCTGCAGGTCTCATTACTAACAGTGTGATTAGACTGGTTTAATTAGATGAAGAGCAGCAGATGTTGAGTATAAATCACTGTATTCAGTACAGGAGAGTCTCTGAATAGTAGTTAATATGAATCTGTCACCTCTGATGGTTTTAGTCTGTGATAAATATTGTGTATCGTGATAAAAGTCTTTAAAAATCGTGATCTAGTATTTTTACATATTTTTAATACGGTCTAATCATGAATCAGACTCCTGTTACACTTTTAGGTCTTATTTTTCTTCTTTATTTTAAATAAGGATGCACTAATATGGAAATATTTGGTCAATGCAGATATTATGATGATATTTTTTAGTTTGCACCAATTCTGCCTAATGGAGAGTAGCGTAGAGCAGAGTGGTGAAGGTACCATGCAGTGGAAAAGCGCCCTTTCACTGATGCTGATAAATCTGAGAGACATGAATATCGTTCAGCTGACATATCGGTCGTTCCCCGGTCACCAGTCAGCGGCCTCATGGTTGACTTCCTACTGGTCACACGTTTAGACCACACACAGTCATACGCAGCCTCAAGGCGCACACACACCCCAGAATCATGCCGCAGTCACACTGGAATCCATGTGTGACGAATAGCCAGGTTGCTGGAGTTTACTCAGCAGGCTGAAGGTTGGGGAAATGATCGGCTGGTCTATTACTGCTCGACGGAAAATACATCCACACATACACACGAGCCTGTCTGAGACAATTTTTTTTTAATCGGTTAAGCATATTTTCCCCTTATCACACACTCACCACACCACCTAAGTGTCCATTAGAGTCTCCGAGTTGTGAGAGCAGTGTTTTAACAGCCCTAATAACGTTCCCATTTACACCATAACTGAATCTCCACACTGCAGATTTCTTCCCCTCCCATTTAACATGATGGGTCACCATTAGCCCTCAACACCTGTGGCCATTATCTGCACACTACATCCAGCATTTCTACTGAAATCATAGAAAAAAGGGTATTCATAGAAAATGTTCCCCTTCTGGAAGGACTTATACTAGCGGTTTGAGCACTACAGTGGGCACTGCTTGAAATCACTAATCGTACAGGGTGTCCAAATACTTTTGGACCTACATGCAACATGTAAACTACACAATCAGGACTGCAGCGGCCACTGCACTGTAGCACTACTGTGGCAGCATGTCAAGCATGGTGGTGGTGCACTCTCTACTACTGTGGAAATCATCTGGCTCACTGGTCATCCTCTACTCACTCACAGTTCACAGCAACAGATATTTTATATCGAGTGGAGTCCAAACTTTTGCATGGCACTGTATATGCTCAGTTTCTCCCACTAACGCTCCAAAAGAGAGAGACGAGAAGAAGGATGATGTGTTAAGATCAGGAGAGCTGTGTCTCATGACCGTGGAGATCACATCCTGCAGGCTACACTACAACATAGAGCTCTATTATCTGGCACCGTCTGACCAGGAACAGAGCTCATCATCGGCTCCTACTCTGGTCCTACTGTCCACAGACATTTAGATTTAGCATTAATCTTTTAGACGAATTCCTCTCTCCTGATGCATCTGCAACATACAGTCAGTTTGCATGAGCAATACAAATACAAATGTGGTTCATTTCAAGGAATGGTGGAGGACATGTTGCGCTTTAGAACACCAAGAGAACCGACAGTAAGATTGTAGAAAGTCGAACCAAAACCCAGGTTTGGCTGCAAAAGGTTTATCAGACCCTGGAGTGGTGGTGCACTGTTCTACTGTGCAGCAATACCTGCACACATAGGACCTTAATGGAAGAGTCATCAGGACAAAAAGTCTCCTGCGTCCTCACCACAAAATTCAGTTCTTCAATATGAAGCCAATCAACAAAAACCTTCCAGTCAAGAACTTGTAATACAGTTAGTGAGTTAGCATGAGCAATAATTAAGGTTTCCTCAGTTCCTCATCAAACCAAAACCCAAGTTTGACAGCAAAAGAACTTCAGAACCGACCGTAAGATTGTAGAAAGTCAAACCAAAACCCGGGTTTGGCTGCAAAAGTTTGGAAGTCAGGAAGGTTTATCAGACTCTGGAATGGTGGTGCACTGTTCTACTGTGCAGCCATACCTGCACATATAGCTACGACCTTCATTAAAAAGCCATCAGAACAAAACCATTGCTGCATTCTCACCACAAATTTCAGCAATGTAGTAGATTTAGAGGCCAAGACTCCGGCCCGAGACTCCGGCCCGAGACTCCGGCCCGAGACTCCGGCCCAGTAACTTAAAGGATCACTCTGGCCTGTAACACAGCTAGTTAGCATAAGCAGTAATTGTGGTGCTTTGAAAAAGAGGAGCGTTTTCAGGTAGCCATTTCCACAGTTCCCCAACCGGAACGCTGGAAGACAAGTGGAGGTCTGCAAGACTAAGACTTTCACTTTTGAAGGGAACTGACCATAGGATTGCAAGACAGGCATCCGTGTGATCCCTGTGGTGTATTTCCTTCTGCTTAAAAAAAAAAAAAAAGAAAAAGAATAGAAGAACTGTTGCCTTAAACCCACAAGACAGAATCCAGTGGGCAGATGCTTAATGAACCATACGACTGAAGGATAGGGACAGGGAGTATTACTTTAAGTGCCTGCCTTTAAGTAATTTGCAGGTCCATTTGGAGAAAGAAAAACTCAATGAAGTGAAAAGTGAAAGACAGCACTGAGCAATATCTGAAGTGTCTGTAGCTGTAATTTAGAACAGCAGTACATTACAGACAATGCTAATGGAATCCAGTTATTCAACAAAGTGATGCTGAAAAGCAAAAGCAAGAAGCATGGTCATTACATTTGTGAGTGAAGAGCTCGGAGTAATAAGCAGAAGAGAGCCTTCATTAGGGAGACTCTCTGTCCTCTAAGTGGGCTTTCCACAGCTGCGGCTGAGGGGTGGCGAACACTGCCTGGTGTTAATCAGGCCTGGTTCAGAGCACTGGGCTGCTTCCTTCGCAACAGCCTGGTACGGACTGGCCCTGAACACAAACACACACACACACACACACACACACACACACACATACACACACACACACACACACACACACACACTTACTGAATTAGCCCTGCCCTACATATCTAACTCATTCACTCTCTTTCTTAAACAAACATACTCGCTCTCCCCTCTTCACACCAGGGCTGCACAATATATCATTTATCAATCAATATCACAATACTGACCTCAAAAGGCTACAATATGCAAATGAAGCTATTAATATGCAAATTCATTGTGCTCTTAAAAATAAAATGTGCTACAAAGGGTTCTTTGAGCGACACCATAAAAGAACCGCGTTTGTAAGATGTGTGAGAAGAACCTTCTAACGGTTTAAGAAAAATATGCAAAGGTTCTTTACAAACTCAGTAAAGGTTCCTCACGGTTCTCTTTTTTTGCAAGCATGGTTCTTTATGGAGTCTAAAATGACTCTTCCAATGCACTGCTCAATCAGAGTGTGTGTACTGAGCATCCTGAAAAGGTTCAGATGTCCCATGATGAGAAGCTTCAGACTTAACAACTACATCATCTGCCATTTATTAATCACAACAATCAAACCTTATGATTCTCTTTATACTTTAGAATTAATATGGGAAATGTTTTCCAGTGGATCAGGATCTGGCTTTTTTAATGGATCGGCTTTTTAACAGTTCTGACAAGTTTTTCATGTGCAGAACAGGTATAATAATAATATTATTAATTAAATAAATAAATACATATTTATTTGATGACGCATTTGCAAGTTGTGTGAGTAGAGGTGCATGTGTAAAGTACATTGTGCAAGTACAAACGTAAACAGTAAGCTCCACAATGGGGAGCGTCTCTGAAGGTTTGGGGTCTGCAGCGTGGGCCTATTTTGCAGTGGTCATACTGTAAACCCAAGATTCCTGTCAGGACTTTAAGGCAGCACTTGCTATAAACAGTCCAAATACTTTTCAGGCCAAACAGTTTCCATATATCTGCGTATGCAGCCTACAGCACATATACTGAGCCCAGTCACACTGAAGTTATAAGGAGTGTTTCAGCCCAGACTGCTTTATGAATGAGGCTCAACACAAGACAGCCAATGAGAGCAGAGGTCATTTACTTGTATTGCAAAGAGTGAAGACAATAACAGTAGTTAAAATAGTGATGTGTTTATTAAGTGGTTTTCATGGTTATTTGGTGGCTCAGTGGTTACAGTGCTGGGCTGTTGATCACAAGGTGGCTTGGAAAGCTTCTCCCAGTACAACCAAAACACCAGAACTAGCTGCAGAGCAGCGTGTGAATTTGCATACTCTGCCCCTCGGATTTCAGTCTGACTATACCGGCTAACTTCGCCTTCGATTACCGTAAACGCACGTGACTAAAATCTTACCAGGATGCAATGCAGATACTAGCCAACTGAAGTGACCGGACGTTAAAAGGGTCTAAACGGTTCATGCTGTTGGGCACTTTAGCAAGGCCCTTAAATTGACTGACCCTGGCTTTATAAGCTGGGATATGTGAAGACAAGAATGTCATTGTATTGTATTATTATTGTTATTATTATTATTATTATTAATGGCATTATTACTACTATTACAACAACTAATGCTAGGGGTGCACCAATACCACTTTTACCTTTCCGATACCAATACCAGATTTTTTGCTGATACAGAGTACTGATACCAAAACATACCCTATAGACGGCTAGAAATCCTGATATTTATAATGTTCAACTTTTTATAGATTGTATTTCTCAATATTGTAGCAATGAAAAAAATGTAATTCAACCAAACAGCTTTTAACTGGTGTTTAAAATTCACATTTCAGAGCAATGAAAAAAAAAAGATACCAACTTTTTAAACTTAACTTGGAAACAAGTGCTAAAATGTAAAAATTCCTGTCTGTAAAAATAAAATGTCTGTAAATATCTGTTTAATGGTAGTAACTAATTATTACTGGCTTTTACTGGTTGTTGAAACGTTTGGTTTCATAACAAATTATGCCAAAAATATATAAAAAAAAAATAAAATAAATAATAATAATAAAATGTAGGCCATCAGTAAGCTTCATGGTATCGGCGCTCTCTATTGCCTATACGATACTGTGTGTACGTGCCAGTATCAACGCCATTACCGTATAAGTGCAACATTAACTACTACAGTAAACAGTCCAGTAATGCATTTACTGTCCAATCAACGCAAAACTGTCCAATCAAGACAAGCTGTGTCAGATATGTAAGAAGCCCTTATTAACTTTATTAACACCAAATATTACCTGATGATATTTAGAAAATATTATACAGACTCTGATGTCTGTTTGAGCATAAAGCATATAACATGTATTTGAACGCACTTCTGTAAATGGCAATGATTAGCTGTACCTCCCAGAAGCTGAAGGAGAAACTGGAAATGTACACACTCTCTGACTGAGCCAACACTGCAGCTTTGTACAGTACAGGAGCTGCACTGGAGTACGCCTTTAGTTAAGTTAAGGCCAAGATAACATAAAATAGAGCTAGACAGGCAGCGGACATCTCAGTGAACAGACCGAGAATGAGAGCCAGCAGACTGGCTGTAATAAGCATTTCACGTTGATATGAAATTAATCAGAATGTCAAAATACTGTGATTAGACAGAAATGTAGTTACACTTCTGCCTGATAAACTGCCACACTGACCCAGTTTTTAGGTCCTTCTGGGTTTGTACTTTCCTGCATCAGCTAAAAATAAACACTAAGCACCTTTTCTCAAGCTGATTACGACAAACTGCCAAATTCAAATGGTTTTCTCTCCTAAAAAATGATCATTTTGAGAATACATGCAGGGTTATAATGTGCAATATAATTTGCTGGGTCATATTCATATACAGGTCCTTCACTATAAACAGTAGATCAGTATTCTGATGTATATTATAGACCACATCAGCCAGGGTCATCCAAAAACGTGTATATAGCAAACGTGTCTATTACAGGGGCCTCAGGACAACATGACAAGTCATGAAGTCATAAAGCTGGGCAGACACAGAGTCAATTTTGAGCTGCCCCAGGACCACCAGCCCTAGTCGAAGCTGGCGAAATGGTAAAACGTGAGTGCAACTTCAGGAGAATGTGGTGTTGTCGATACTGGAGAGCAGCTCACCACCTCCAGACTCTGCTGGTTATGGGAATAAGGGATGCTACGTGAACTAGGCCTCAGGACTTCAGCTTCTCCTGTGTCTGCGTAAGGGGAGCTCAAACTCCGTATACGTGCTAGGCTAAATCCCCAGCAGACAGGCTTTTACCCAATTTCCACCCAATGGGAAAGAAACTGGACTACCTCAGATTTGGGCTAACCACACATCAGAAGGGGAACTAAAAAGCGAGCAAGTATCCGTGCTAGGCTAAAAGATAACCTAGCTACCATCTCTTCAGCCATCTAACTGCACAACAACATGTATCCTGCAACACTGAATTAGAAAGTGTTTAAGTAAAGCTATGCTATGCGTTCCTGTAAACTGTTGCATGGACTTAAACCAGCCAATCAAAAAAAGAGAGATCCCCACCAATCAAGCTGTAGCATGACTGACCCTGGCTTTATGAGCTGGGATATGTGAAGACAAGATTGGCAATGTATTGTATTGATATTATTATTATTAATGGCATTATTACTACTATTACAACAACTACTGCTGCTAGGGATGCACCGATACCACTTTTACCTTTCCGACGCCAATACCAGATTTTCAAGTATCTGCCGATACAGAGTACTGATACCAATACATACTCGATAGACGGCTAGAAATCCTAATATTTATAGTGTTACATTTTTTATAGGTTGTATTTCTCAATATTATCCCAAATAAGATCTAACAAGCTTGAAAGAGCAGGATTTATTGCTTGAGTAGCTGCACATTTAAAAAGTTTCAGAGCAATGAAAAAATGTAAATTGCCACAATGCAGAAACATGTGCAGGTAGGGAAGCATAATCTTGCTAGTCGAAGCTCAGATTAAAGCTAACTAGAAAGATAACCTATCTACCATCTCTTCAGCCAGCTAACCGCACAACAACATGCATCCTGCAACACTGACTTAGAAAGTGCTCAAATAAAGCTTTGCTATGCCTGTGAGTTGTTGCAGGGGCTTAAACCAGCCAATCAAGAGAGAGATCCCCACCAATCATCCCCCAATAAACATGTTTCATTCAGGCAAAATAACAGGGTTGTAAATGGACTTGTTAAACTACATCAACATATTACTATGGATCACAGCAACTGCTCCTGCCCACGTCTCACTAAGAATATTCCTGTCACTCACGTCGAGGCTACCTAGGCTAGGAACATGGCACCGTCAACCACCAACAATCGATATTCTAGATGTAGTCGATTATCTATTATTCTGATGTGCTGCCAAGACCGTTTAGGCCATACACATGACTTGACCTGACATGGACTTGTTCAACTACATCACGGCATAAATCTGATCATTCACAACATGGACTTTACAAGGGATCAGCCAAGGTGTCCTGTGGTATCTGGCACCAAGACATTAGCAGCAGATCCTTTAAGTCCCGTAAGTTGTGAGACTGGCCGTCCAGGGACCACAGGAGCTGGTTGACCGGTTATCCTTTCTAGAAGCATTTTTGGCAGGTACTGACCATACCAGAATAAAACCCCACAATATCCGGCAGAAGTTTTGGAGATGTTCTGACCCATCACTGGTTGGCTCTGACACATCACCTTCAAGAACTGACTGCTTACTTACTGGCCCTTGACAGATGAAGCCACTGCGGATGAAGATAATCAAATTTTTCACTTCATCCGTCAGTGGTACTAATGTTATGGCTGATCGGTGTACATCAAACAGCTTGCAATACTCCACACATATCTACTCTACTCAATTCTATTACATATAAAGCATGTTTTGAGTACATAACATCAACCCTCACTGTAGAACAGATTACAGCACAGAAATCCACTCAAAAAAATGATATATCCTGCATATAAACAAAAAGAATTATTAAAAAATACATTTATACTCCTCCATAGTGAGCACAGCCTAGGCTTATACAAAAAAAGGTGTCAGTGAGGAGCAGCAGGATGGGCTGGGCTCAACTTCCTCTTTTCGGGATCAGCGCAGCTCATCCCTGTCTGCTCTCACACGACCCCCTCACATGCTAAACTGCTGCGGAAGGGCACGGCTGAACCCAGAGCTGCTGAAACACTCTCAACAGATGCCTGGCCTGCTAACCGTATTAAGCCTGCACTGCAGATTAGTGCTGCCACCCACAAATCTTCAGAGACTTCAGAGAAGGGGAAAACACACACACACACACACACACACACACACACACATAGTGGAGGGGTTCAAATAAACAACTGTGTACTTCTTCATTATCTGTTAAGATGATGTAGATCATGAATAAACATGTATACATGTCAAGCCACCTCAGACTAGCAGAAGATCAGAGATGAAAGCTGGTGACACTAATTACACTCAAGCAGGTTCCTCACCCAAAAAGAAAGAATATGCCTTTGTGAAGATGCACGGGCCTAATTATGCTCCAAATGTTTGTGGACACCCCTTTTAATGAATGCATTCAGCTATTTGAAGATGCACCCATTGCTCATACAGAGGTCTTGTCTAGTCCCTGTAAAGAGGTCCTGCCAATAGAGCAGATCAACATGAACCTGTTGCCACTATGAAGAATAACCCCCCCCCTCTCTCAAGCATTGAGCTGTGGAGGAGTGAAACTGTGCTCTCTGGAGTGATGGTTGGTGTTCAATACTTCTGGGATGAGTTGGGGAGGTGAATGAAATCAAAGACACAAAGCAATACTTCTCCAAAATCTAGTAGCAAGCCTTCTTCTCTGGACAGTAGAGACAGTTACTCCAACAAAAGCAGGACAATTTTTAATTTTTAATACCCTAAGGTTTAGTAAGGAACGGTGAATGTGCAGGTGTCCCAATACTTTTGTCCAGAGTATAAAAGGTATGCAAATAAAGGAAGCAATGTTGCATGCTGTCAATGATTAACTCCAGCTCAAATATACTCACAGACGTGAACTGAATTAATATGCTTACAATCTCAGTGTCTAATATCTGATAACACCAGTCTGATTTCAGCAGAACAGCCACGGCAACTGCTCCTGCCCTCGTCTCACGGGCTTTCAGACACTCTAGGCTAGGCTGTAAGAATGTTCTCTCAAATGTAAGCTTGTGCTTAAAAAGCAGCTTAAACTACATGGCCTCCAAAACTGAGAATATTCCTGCCACTAATGTCGAGGCAACCTAGGCTAGGGACATGGCAGCATAAACCACCAACAGTCGATATTCTAGATGTATCTGATTATCAAAATTGGAATTACAGCACCAAGAACTACCCATCATCAACATGCTCCCCGTTTCTGATGTGCTGCCAAGATCGTTTAGGCCTATGCATCCAACATAATTACTCTGTTACAGTATATGGACAAAAGTATTGGGACACCTGCTCATTCATAGTTTGCTCTGAAATCAAAAGGTTTTAAAAAGAGTTTATCCTGTTAATGCTGGAGTAACTGTCTCTCTACTGTCCAGGGAAGAAGGGTTTCTACTAGATTTTAAACAATGCTGTGAGGATTTGATTGCATTCAGCAGCAAGAGCATTAGTGATGTCAGGATGTTGGACGATCTTACATCTGTGTCTGCACTTGCTGCAGCTTAAATTGGTGAATGCAATGAATGCATTTATTAGAAAGGGTGTCCACAAACTTTTGGACATAGAGTATATTACAACACAACTCCTGAATTTCTCCATATTGCTGATATGCCATCAAGGCCACTCAGGCTGGGGCAATGGCATCACAAACCACTTATCTGCTCGATCACGAGTCGTAACACCATGAACCACCCATCACCATTGATGTGCCTTCTAGGCTACTTAGGCTGCATCGATCACAGTAATTCTGAGGTCACAACCCCATAACCACCTACCACCTTGAAAAATACACCATCGAGTTTGCTGATGGCTTGGGACACGGTAACGTTTGGCTATTCAGACTGGAGTAACAGCACCTCAAACCACCTCATCCCTGATGTGCCATATCAACTACATGCAGCACAGTCTGGGGTCACAACACCACCAAGGTCACCACCATTGATTTAATCCTTGTATATATGCCATCTAGGTTATTTAGGGCATGAGAACTATCTGCTGTCAGTATATATTTTTTTCCAGTCTCTAATGTGCCTTTGAGGCTATTTTAACACCGCAATCCACTCATCTCTGTTGATGTGCCTTCTATACTGTTAAGGAACCTTCGAGGAACCTTCCTCCACAGCTTTTTCAATCTGCAAACCTCCAAAAGGCCCTCAAGGATCTTATATTTTTAAAAGTGCAGGCTGCATCCAACACATTATATCTGGGGTCACAACCCCACAATCCTCAATTTCCCTGTTGCTACTCAAGCTAGAATCATAGCACCACGAATCACCCCTCTCCTGATGATGACAACATCTAAGCTACATTCAATACAGTCTATGTGGTCACAACCCCATAACAACCCGTGATATTCCCATGTTGCTAATATGCCAGCTAGTCTGCTTGAGCCATATATACATTTCTTGCTATGCAAGATACTTCTGCTGTGGCCATGGTACCATGAACCACCAGTCACTGCTCATCACCCATTTAGAATATTTAGGCTACATCAAACAGACTTAATCTGGGGTCACAACCCCACAACCACCTACCTTCGCAATCCTGTTAATGTACCATCGACACTGACAATTGCTATATGATAACTATACGCAAACAACATTTAGAGTATTTAAGCAACTTAAGCTTTGGTCATAGCACCACAGCCTGGGGTCACAACCCCACAACCACCTACCCTTGATACAGTGCCTTTTGCTAATGTACCATCTAGACTGCAGGTCGCTTGGTGTTTAACATCTATATGTTAACTATATATATATATATATATATATATATATTTTGACACAGTTCGCAGGCTATTCAAGCCTCCACACTCTGATGGGCCATCGACACAACATGCAACACACTCTGGGGTCACAACCCCACAACACTGCATATATCTCTCCCTTGCCACATACTTGTGCTGGGGTCAGGCACAATGAACATCCCATCACTGCTGCTGTGTCTTGAAGGCAATTTAGGCTGCATCAAGCACAGCTTACCTGCAGTCACAGCACCACAAACCAACCCACTTGTGGTGTGCCTTTTAAACTACATGCATCAAAGTCTGGGGTCACAACCCCACCAAGGCCAACTAACCATCTCGTAGGGCATAACTACCGGTCATAATATTTTCCATGTTTCAAATGTGGCATCAAGGCCAACTCACCATCACAAACTACCCATTGCAGCAACATAGTACAGGGTCAAAACCCCACAACCACCTACCCTTGGTACTGTGCCTGTTGTTGTTGTTGCCGGAGACATGCTAGATATACTACAACTACACACACACACACACACACACACACACACACGCTATACAGTATACAATCTACTCAAGCTGGGGGCAGAGCACCACCAACCAACCGAGCTCTCCTCTGATGCACCATCTAAGCAACGTACGGCACAGTATGGGGTCACAACCCCACAACCACCTACCCTTGGTACTGTGCCTGTTGTTGTTGTTGCCGGAGACATGCTAGATATACTACAACCACACACACACACACACACACACACACACACACACACACACACTATACAGTGTACAATCTACTCAAGCTGGGGGCAGAGCACCACCAACCAACCAAGCCCTCCTCTGATGCGCCATCTAAGCAACGTATGGCACAGTATGGGGTCACGATCCCACAACCACCTACCCTTGGTACTGTGCCTGTTGTTGCCGGAGACATGCTAGATACACTACAACCACACACACACACACACACACACACACTATACAATCTACTCAAGCTGGGGGCAGAGCACCACCAACCAACCGAGCCCTCCTCTGATGCGCCATCTAAGCAACGTATGGCACAGTATGGGGTCACGACCCCACAACCACCTACCCTTGGTACTGTGCCTGTTGTTGTTGTTGCCGGAGACATGCTAGATATACTACAACCACACACACACACACACACACACACACACACACACACTCACTATACAGTATACAATCTACTCAAGCTGGGGGCAGAGCACCACCAACCAACCGAGCTCTCCTCTGATGCGCCATCTAAGCAACGTATGGCACAGTATGGGGTCACGACCCCACAACCACCTACCCTTGGTACTGTGCCTGTTGTTGTTGTTGCCGGAGACATGCTAGATATACTACAACCACACACACACACACACACACACACTATACACTATACACTATACAATCTACTCAAGCTGGGGGCAGAGCACCACCAACCAACCGAGCCCTCCTCTGATGCGCCATCTAAGCAACGTACGGCACACTATGGGGTCACAACCCCACCAAGGCCCCACCACGAAGCACCTACCGTCGATGTTCTCCCGGTCGCTGATGTGCTGGAGGTTGCAGCCCGTGTCCTCGCGGCTGAGCTCGGGCTCTGGGCGGTACGGCTCCAGCCTGGAGTGAGCATTTCTCCGGAGCTTCGGGCTGGAGGACACGCAGCAGGAGGTCGTGTTGCCCATGGTGTGTTTGGGGGCACTGCGCGGAGGCCAGCAGTACAAACCTAACCTCTCTCTCCCTCCCTCTCTCTCTCTCTCTCTCTGGCTGTAGCCACCCACCCAAGTGAGGTATCTCTAGCTATCTACGGACGGGGCGAGGACAGGCAAAGACACTACCCGGTCGTCTACACACCCTCAGCCGCTCGTGTTTCGAGGTTCGGCGTCACGGAGGGCCATGTTTTCAAAATGTTATAAAAATAAAAATAAATAAAAGGTGAAGGAAACACCCGGAGCCTCCGGAGCTACACACACCGACAAAACACAGTTAACCGCGCCTTCCTAACCCCACCGAAAGCCAATGCCCACTAAAGGCGGGCTAAAAACGCATTTTAAAGAGCTTTAATTACAAAAAATGGGACATTTAGGACCACCAGGGCGACATCGTACCGCTGCCGCTGCTGCAGCTGTCACTACATAGCCGAGCCTCGATGCCTGCAACACAGCAACGGCTAGAGGAAGAAAGGTTCCGCTGCGAGTGGGTGGGTGGGTTTGGTGGGTGGGGACGATCTTGGCTACACAGATTCCTGCTTTACTTTTCATGTTTGTGGATTTTACAATCCCCTTTTATATCCTGCCCATGTTATATTTGATCTGACCCTTATCTGAACTAATAAATTACTTTTACTAGCTTTTTTTTTTTTTTTAATCTGTGTGCATGAGGTTTAGAGCTAGATATCCATACATCTATGTTAATGGTGTGTAGGCAATCCACCTTTTGTTTGATTTACTCTAATAAAACTACCTCTTATGCTCATTCTAGTTGATTTAAGATGGGTAAATCTCATAAAAGATGTCAGATGAGAGCTGATCTCCATTTTCAGGTTTACTCTAAGCTTGGGAACTGCACAGTCCATGTTGCATGCTATTACAGTACATGGGGTATGTATTAAAAAGCACATTCAGTAAATTAAATATTATTAATAAAAATAATATTGATTTACTAATAGTAGTTTTAGTATTGAGACATGAAGGTTTATATGACTATGACTATGCACTATGACTATTTGCACACCTGTACAGATGTTCTTTTCTTTTCTGTAAATATATTTTTCAGCTCTTTATTACCTTTATTACCTTTAGTACTTTCTACTTTTTTTAATTTATCCCCTACCCTATTTATTGTTTAGTGTCATTTTCCTTTAGTTTAAGACTGTGTTCTGTGTTTCTTTGTTACTTGTCATACGTGTTGCTCTCACCAAGACAAATTCCTTGTATGGGTAACATACTTGGTGAAATAAAGAGATTCTGATTCTGATTCTGATATATTTTATTAAAATATAAAAAAGGGTAATTCCTTCTATACATACTGCTGTAAGCTTGGCCTGCCAATGTTGCACTACCTCCACTATCAAAACTGAGTAGAAATGATTTATGATGGTTGTTTTTATTATTAAAGCTTGCCACACTGCAGAAAACGTAAGGAAACAAGACTTACTGTACTGTATAATGAGCCCTGCACTCATTTAATGTTCTTAAATTACTGACGACATCCACAGGATGCATTGCGTATTGTCACTACTAGGCCAAACCCTTGCTACCTTCTCTATTTTAGCTGCATTTCACTTTTTGACATAGAAATATAAAAGCTCCAAAATGACCGGATAGACATGATTTTTTATTGATTTCCAATTAAAGTTAAGAAGTTTTTTTCTTCCTCTTGTAAAGTGGCCACCGACATCGGCATCATGTCTTTGGTGTTTGTCTGCACTGTTTTATTTTCAGGCCCTCGATACTTAAGATAGCACAGTGAGTAAGAAAGGGCCGCCATGTAATCTTTACCCAAAGCTGTGAATGTGCTCAGACCAACACACTAAAACTGCTGTAGAAACAAATGAAACGGTTGTAGCGTAGTGGGTAACAACACTACCACCCCATTGGCAGAGTAGGTCTCAGATTTCAGAGATAGTCAAGTAGATCACCCTACACCAATAAACAATAAAGGTCCCTGGGAAAGCCAAGTCACCAAGCTAGGATCAGCTGAATGCCATACATGTAATGTAGTGTGTTGCGAGCTGGTGGGTCACAACACTGCCCACCTAGGGTTAGATTCCCTGGCTGAGACACCACACCAATTAGGGTCCTTGGGCAAGACTCCTAACCCTACATTCTCCTACCTGTGTAACATGATTCAAATGTAAGTCACTCTGGATTAGAGCATCAGCAAAACGCCATTCAGCATGGGGTTACAGTGTGGTAGTGTAGTGGGAACTCTTAAAACCAGAGCTGCTCTACATATCTAAACTATCTCTGGTCAACCCATGACCAAAATGATAGTATCTCAGCATGTTCATGTGAACAATAGTTTAGAAGTGAAACTTTGCAGCATAAAAGTCCTATTTTCTGGCAAGAGAGTGTTTTTAAACCTCAAGGGCAGGGGTATCCCAAAGTCATTCCTAATGCTCTGCACATTCTTTTAGTTCCTCTACACACTCAGCACACAAGGGGGTTGTTAATTAGTTGGTTCAGGTGTTGTAGACAAAGCACACAAATATGTGCATAGTGTGGGAGTCCCCAGGACTGGGATTGGAACCCCTGCACTAAGGCATTTAACAGGATTCATCTTTAAAAGTATCATTTATTATGAAGCTTTTCTAACTGAGATGGCTCTAAACTCACAGAGTATGACTTGCGTTCCTTACAGCTGCTAATCATAACAGAGTCTCATGCTGAGCTGAAGGCCAGGGGGGTCCCTGATGACACTGTTGGCTGGAGGCGTATCTGCAGTGGCAGAGAAGGATGGTGAGACCGCTCTGTAGTGTGCCATCTAATGAGCATCTGCTTTGTCATGAGGCATTATTAGTCCTCCAAACGCTCCAAGGGTCTCCAGAGCTACATGCCAGGTGCTGCAGCAGCGTTCACACACAAGTGAGGAGTTATCCAGTGTTTGTGTGGTACTTTTACAGTGGGTATTGTAATAAGGCAGCTTTACAGAATTCTGGGTCCAAGCCAGGTCCAATACTTTTACACTTTTACTCGATCCAAGCAAAGCAAAGAACCACAGTTCTTTGAGGAAGACATGAGGAAGACACTCTGAGAGCAACCAAGCCTCAAAAGAAGAAACACTCAAAGAGTATGAGGAAGGTAGTCTGAGAGCAACCCAACCTTGAAAGTAGAAACACTAAAAAGAGCATGGGAAAGTCACTTTTGAGAGCAACTAAGACTCAAAAGGAGAAGCACCAGAAATTCAGGAGGAAGACTTTGGAGAGCAATCAGGTAGAAACAAAAGGTAGAAGCATCCAAAGAGCATGAGAAGAAATCACTGAGAGGAACCAAGACTGATCCTCTCCTGGTCAACAGCAGATATCAGAACAACTCTTACTGAGTTCAGTTTGTACTAAGTTGAAGAGGGTTTGTGCCAGATAGTAGGCCTCAAAGACCAGGGTTGGGGACCACCACTTTAGTAAACGCAATGGTCCTATCGACATAATCCATTTCAGTGCTAGATAGAAGGGTTTTTTTATAGAGAGCCGATCAGATCCATCTCGACGTGAGCTTCAGTGGAAGAGGTGAGCTCCATTAAGACATCTGACCTTTCTCTACAAGGGCATCAACATGGCCAGTGGTCACAAATTTGCTTCAATTGGAATAAATACCTACAAATAGGTCCATGCTTTGCTAGCACAGATTGCCAGTGCTGTCGCATGGCTGGGGTGACTCCTTCTAGCCTGGTTATTGGCATTTGTTAAAGAACGCCTGCAGTCAAGAACCATACACAGGGTTTGGCCGAAACCCACAGTGCATTCCTAGACGTTTTCCTCTGCAGTCTAGGTATGGTCTTTAGGTCGGTACATCCCTCTCTCAGCTAAAATACTGTATCATGCTCCCTCAACAAGTGATTACAACTGTCACAAATGATTGACAGCTGGGTTTACCCTACTGCTTAACCTGGTATTGAAATCCTAGCCAGTCAGTGAAGAGACTGCCTGCACTGCATAATCTGAGATAATCTGAGATTAGAGATTTCTCCATGTAAACAAAGCTTGAGCTTTTATTTTAGATCATGTACTAAGAGGTGATCCCATCACTTTGGCCATGGTCCATCCACATCCACAGCCAACACAGGACTGCCCTCTGGTGGTGAACAAGAAACAGTGCACTCTGGTGACATAAAAGGGCAGTTGTACCTGTGCCAGGTCTGAATCATCTTCACTAGTAGTTATTTTCACCTCATTGAGCCCAGAGGCTTTAACAGCAAGAACATAAAATGTTATTGGTCTCAGCCGTCCACTGCTTCTCCAAGGCCTTAATACTTAATGGACCAGCTGACACCTAATGTTACTTCATTTTCAAGAGGAAAGTTGCATAATTATACTTTACAATTTGCCAGCAATAGGCAGAGAAGAGAAGACAAAGGACATTGTAGTCAGATTTGCCCATATAACCATCCATCCATCTTCTTATCCACGTCTTCCTGGTAAGGGTCACGGCAGTTCCATAGCCTACCCAAAATCATTGGATGCAAGGCAGAAATACCCCCTGGGCTGAGCATAAGTCCATCACAAGGTACCATACACACCCATTCACTAACACTTTCAGACCTAGGGGCAATTTAGCAAGGCCAGTTCACCAGCTGTGTGCATTTTTGGGAGGCAGGAGGAAACCAGAGTACCGGAGGAAACCCGCATGAGAGAGAACATACCACACGTCTCACAGACGGCGAGCAGAGTGGGGCTTAAGCGGAAATCCCAGGCCCCTGGAGCTGTGCAACACACGCACTTCCTGCAGCACCACCGTGCCACTACCTAATATAAGGTATTTGATGTTTGATTTCTTTATGAAATATGGTTGGTTGGTGTGCATTTAAGGGTTACACTGTTGATAATCAATAAGGTAAGTGTGTCAGTTTGCAAATGCACGGCCCTGCTGTACAAACTCAGCATGCATTCTCACGTTACTGTGGTGGTTAAACACTCAGTACTCAGGGTGGGGGCGTGAGAGAGAGAGAGAGAGAGAGAGAGAGAGAGAGAGAGAGAGAGAGAGAAGCACGTTTGTGTAGTATCGTTCTGGGACTTAGACTCTAACATGGGACAGGCGTAGAATTTTAGTTGACAATAAAAACTGGGGTTGAGGATACCCCCAAAATAACTTGGGGTACCTGTCAAAAACCAACATCATTAGGTCAACATCATTGGACAGACAGTGACCTTTGGCTACTTTACACAAACTTTACCTAAAATCAACAGTATTGGGTTAACATTAAGCTGCAACTTTAGACAGACAGTGAATTTTGCTTACTTAACACCAACTTTACTTAACTCCAACAACATTGGGTTGGGTTTGGTCACCATATCTCACAACTAACCAGATAACAACCTCGATGTTGAGGAACAACACAGGCAGAGAAGCAGAAGTGTCATGGAAGACACTTATCTAATATTTTGATAACATTCATAACAAGTATGAACATTGGAAAGTATTAGTTTCATTTCTGAGCCTATTAGAGGTCTCCCATTTAAGAAGGGCCCCAGATAGTCAGGTCCACACCATTACCCGCAGTCCAACTCCACTGTATGTGTTATATAATAATGTGTTTTTAATGAAACTCCTCATATTCTCCCTTCTAATGCATACATTCAGCTACTTTAAATTGCACCCATTGCTGACAAAGATGTGCAAATGCACAAACACATCATCTCTACTAGAATAGACAACCATACCCAATGCCAGGCGTGGATTAGAGGGGTATAAAGCTCCCCAGCAATGAGCTGTGGAGCTGGACTGATAGTTAATGCTTCATCCAGTACTTTTGGGATGAGTTGAGGAGTTGAACATCCAACATCCTGACCTCACTAACTTACTTGGCGCCCAAATCCTCACAGCAGTGCTCCAAAAAGCAGTGCCTTCTTCCCTGGACAGCAGAGACAGTTACTCCAACGAAAGCAGGAGAAGCTTTTTAATACCTTTGATTTCAGAAGAAACAGTGAATGAGCAGGTGTCCCAATACTTTTGTCCGTATAGTGTATGTTAAATGCCATTGGTCATCCACCAGATTCTAATTCTGACATTTGATTCATCTTCTGTTCAGTCCAAGTTGATAATCAGGAAGGTAATGCTCTTCCCTGTGAAGTGGACCCTGCCGGGTTTTCAGCAGGTTAAAGGGTGGTTCAACGCCACAGGGTCTGAGAGCGGTCAGTCGGAAGGGAATGTAAAGCTCACTATGTAGGAGATATGAGGGTACTGATTAGACACCCTGTACAATGGAGCTGTAGGGTATCCAAGTGTGTAGGAAGCCCAGGGCCCATCAGATGGCCAAGAAAGGGCAGGAAGGTCGTTTTTGGCAGTGATGGTTGAATAATTGATTGACAAGCACAAGTGTTAGTTTAAGCGTCTGACGTCAGACAATTAAAAGAAATGATTGGTGACTCTGTGTGATTGTTTTATTCTCTGGTCTGATGGCAATATCACCTTTTACGCTGCACAGTGACCTAGACGGACTGTCTGATTATACTACGACAGGTTTTAACCAACCAATCAATCAACCTTTATTTTCACTTGGAAATACATTGAGGGTGACCCTCATTTTCAGTGCAGCTGAGCATTTACAGAGCAAAGGGATTGAAAAGAAATTAAAATGGATTGGTGGATGCAGCCCCCCCCACCCCCAAACACCCATGCCTGTCAGAGCTTGTTTAATTTAAATCGAAATAATTAAATTCATGTAATTAATCAGAACTAACTCATTTACATTTAGTTTAAATTAAGTTACACATGCTGTTTCTATATATGAATAGACATTTCTGTCATTTCCAAACAAGCATTCATGTCCCGCTCCAAAGCCCTCCCCCAGCCGCTGCTTAGAAACCACTGCTGTCTGGCTCCTTAATGGCTCTGTCCCAGTTCTCGCTTTAAGCCCTAAGGCATGAGCATTCAGGGCATAGAAAAGTTTAGACTGTGTTGAATTGTGACACACTTCACCTCATGTCCCCTCACCTGTATACAATGCAGCTGCCTGAGCATCAAAAAGGCATTTACATTACAATTACATTTACAGCAGTTAGCAGACGCTCTTCTCCAGAGCGACTTACAAAAGTGCTTCACAGGGTAGTGGGTTCGATACCCGTGCTTGGCAAGCTGCCACTGCTGGGCCCTTAAGCAAGGCCCTTCACCCTCTCTGCAGCAATGGCAGAGCCCCGGGCACATGTGCTTGCTGTCACTGTGTGTGTTAGATCACTAGTGTGTGTGAGTGTGTGTGTGTGTTTTGGGTGCAGGGATAGGTTAAATTCCATCTGTCCGACACAAATGGTGAATATGGTTGTACTGTCTTAGCAACCACCTTGCAACACCATAGCAACCACCTAGCAAAAACCTAGTTTCATCCTAGTGGAGGTGGGAAGTGGGAGCGTTCTGTATTTCCTTCAGAAACCGTGCTTTTCTCGTTGTTGCTGCTGCTTTAGTTGACAATACTGTGCAGTGCCGACGTGGTTATATTATGGTTTGTCAGTCAAATGAAGTGACTGCATTTTAATTCATTATGAATAATAATCTTTAACTTCAATTAACTGTAATTGAAGCAAGATCTTATTTACTCACGATAACCAGGTCATTACAGGGTCATCATCAATAATAATATGCTGATAGTGATCGGCTTCATTACCTGGTTGGTTGAAGAAGTAGATGCTGATAAGGAATTTAATTAAGATGTAACCCGTATAAGACATTAGACACAGATCAGGACTTCGTTTATTAGATTCCTTAAGTTCGATCAAAGTGAGTTGAAGGACACGGGTATGTCCAAGGGTTACAAAAGTTAAGGCAGCATGGGGGTGGCAGTGCTATAGTGTAGAGCGTATAGCATCGCAACATTTCAGTTTCGCGTTAGATAAGCCTCCGGTGTCCCAAACACTCTTCACCCTTATCTAACCAATACAGGTTTCTTCTCCTTTCTTGTTGAGTTTTTTTCTTTCTTTCTTCTGTAGTGGAAAGGACAGAACACATCTTTTCGGTCCCCATTCAAATCTTGAATGACATTTGTGGAAATCAGATTAGCGGCCTTGCATTTGCATATCTAAGTGAATTGCAGTGAATAGCTGGAAAATGTCATGAAGAATTAAACATTATGGCAGGTCATGGCAACTGCTGCCGTGGCATTTGCAGCTGACGTATGATTTGGTTCGCTGGCTGCAGTGCCTTGTTGGGACGGAGTGATGGCTTGCTTCATTCTTTGCCGCTCCTGCCCGATGATTTTACTTTGTCACGTCTTAGAAGAGAGGTCACGAACTCAGAAGCCAAACACAATAAAATCTGCTCTGTCCTGACCACACCGTTCACAGACAGCCGTGTTCACTGCCCTAAAAAACAGAATAGACTTCAGAGAAGTAGTCAAGGATGCTGAGGTGCCCTTAAGCTTGTAGTGCTCATTGTCGGCCTGTTGGGGGCAGTATGAAGTAAGGAATTCTTGCCTTTTAAAGGCCGCACAAGTCCTAGGTCTGTTGTGCTCTGTGCTTTCCAGTGACTGCATCTAGGTGCAGAGAGAGGAGGGCATCTTTTGTATGTTGCTCATTGGAGATACAATCACTGTATATTTGATTTTTGGACGTGACTGCAGTAAAATCTGACCGGTGTCTGCTTGTCCAGTGAGCAGGTGTGCTTCTCTTTATTCAGCCTCCTAAACAGTAACAGCTGCAACAGCCTACACACCTTTAGAGGTTATTACTCTATAATAAGGGGGGGGGGGGTTATACATTGTATATACATAAAGTTTATACATTATTATAGCATAAATAGCTTAGGTATTACATTTATTATTTACTGACAAAACGTAGACGGGGAAGACAGGGGAGCATGTAGCAGCCATGACAGAAGACATGACAGTGAGATTTTATGAAATCTAGAAAATTTTAGTCAATTTATTCAGCATCATTACTGTTTATATCCTTACTGTAATATTTTATGGAAAATAAATATAAATAAATATTTAAAATATTATATATAATAACCTTACCCTTATATTAACCCTAAATCCTAACCCTAACCTTACCCTTATATTAACGCTAAATCCTATCCCTAACCTTACCCTTATATTAACCCTAAATCCTATCCCTAACCTTACCCTTATATTAACCCTAAATCCTATCCCTAACTTTACCCTTATATTAACCCTAAATCCTAACCCAAACTTTACCCTTATATTAACCCTAAATCCTAACCCTAACCTTACCCTTATATTAACCCTAAATCCTAATCCTAACCTTACCCTTATATTAACCCTAAATCCTATCCCTAACCTTACCCTTATATTAACCCTAAATCCTAACCCTAACCTTACCCTTATATTAACGCTAAATTATATCCCTAACCTTACCCTTATATTAACCCTAAATCCTAACCCTAACCTTACCCTAATCTCTAAGTGAAATTTTACTGAACATACCAGACTCCTCACAGAGAGGAGTGACTGGAGCAAGAAGCAAACCCAAAATCTCAGGCCCCTCAAGCTGTGCTACACATGAACTACCTGCGGTGCCACCGTGCCACCCTAATTAAATCTTAGCACCTAATTGAAGAGGCACCCAGTAGGTAAGATGAACCGTTATTCTGAGTGATGTTCAGCATTGTGCAAAAGTCAAACACCACCCATCCTTTATCTCTCTCTCGATAACTCGACAACTAAATCAGACGTTTCAGAGTGACTCCATCTTTACCTTCATTACAGCTTCCAGTCTTCTTAGAACACTTCTCACTCACGTCTGTGAAACCTGCAGGGAGATGTTTCCACATCTCCAAAGTTTGAGCGTTCTCACCATCTCAGTCATTTCAACACATTCAGTGATGTTGAGGTCTGGACTCTGCAGTGGTTAGTCCATTGTTCTGAGAACAGATGCTGATTCTTGGTTCAATATGATCAACTCCACATCCCTTCAGACCCACAGTGTCCCCAAGTCGTCCTCTCACAGTGGAAGGATTTGCACAGACAGCTGTAGATGTTCTTAGATCTGAAGTGCGTCTCTCAGAGAAACGAAAGTGTTGGTCCTTTCACTTCGGTTCTTCAGTGTCTCATTTTTCTCTGTATCTTTAAGCCATTTTTGAGCTCCAGTTTTATTCTTATTTTCTTTTGACTTATCTCTTATTATCATGCATCTAACCTTCTCAGAAACATCTCCTGAAAAATGAGGAACGTGTACTGAACAGATGTTTTATTTGGACAGATGTATTTCTCTTGCCCTTTCCCAAAACAGTCCCACAGTCTCTCAAAGTGGTTTAAATCTGGAGACTGCATGGTCCATGAGATCACTTGACGTCCTTCGCTCCTCAGCCCACTCCATCACTTGATTCTCATTGTCTCATTGGTCATTTCTTGAGAAAAATAATGAGCAGGCCCTTTTAAACAATGCTAATTTAAGGTACACTATTTGGACACAAGTATTGGGACACCTGCCATTTATTGTTTTTTTATAAAGGGACTTTCAGAGACAAGACCATTAGTGAGATGAGGATGTTGGATGATCACCACTCCACCTCATCCCAAACTCTCCAACTCATCCCAAAGGTATTGAACAGCATCTAACTATCATTCTGTAGTTCCACTGCTCTACACCTCAATGCTGTGGGGTCTTATACCCCTCCAGCCCACGCCTGGCATTAGGCATGATGCCAATTGAAAGTCTATTGTATTCTATTGGCAGTGCTTATCCACAGAGACTAGATAAGCTGTGTGTCTGTATTTGCACATCTGAGTCAGCAACGGGTGCAGCTTAAAGTAGCTGAATGCGTCCATTAGATGGGATGTCCACAAACATTTGGACATATTGTGACTGGCATCGTACATTTCCGTGAAAGTATTATCAGGCTGTTGTTCTTTTCCCGTTTGCTTCTAAGATTACCTGCTATATGTCAATTTCCTTACATACAGCTTTCAGTTCAAGTCAGATGACAGAAACTCAGAAACCCCTGAAAATCAAAGGAGGAAAATAATAAGCTGGAGGGGGGGTTGGAAGTCTGATGGAGCCTGGCCACACTGCTTAGCCTAATTATCTCTGATGCATTTCCATCCAAACGAGGGCTGGCATTTTCCTGTTTTACACTCTAACTATTAAACTATGATGAGCTGTGTGAGTAAATGCCCTCGGCGGATGTCTCATCATTATTCTTACCTTTATTAAATCACTGTGATTTATGGGCGGAGGTGTGGGCTTCAGTATATTACATAAATGAGTATTTAACCAAACTGGGGAATTTCATTAACATCTGACCTCCAGAGTGGAGATTATATTGGCTTCTCTCAACGCATGGCCCAGTTTCTCTCTCCGACTGAACCCAGGATGTTCATTTCTACCTTTCTGTTTTTTCTATTCCACCAGCAGCACGTGTGGTCTTGGAGTGGTGGCCGGTCTGCTGAACAATCGGCGATTATTGACCCGTTGCATCTGAGCGGCTTTGGATAATTCATGCATGTTCAGGTCTATGTGCCTTTCTGCTCAGCTTCGCTTATAAATCCCACTTCCTTATCAAGCTGCTGTTTGCTTTTCCTCTTAATAGCCTGAACATGGCTGGGTATACAGGTAAATGCCATTCCCCCAGCCTGCGCTGGAAGCTGCTGGGTGGGACAGGTGTGAAGTGGCACTCTGCATTTCAGGGCTGATTTCTATTTCTGTGAAGATGCACCTAAATGTATCTGTGTAGAGATGCAGAGAAGGGGTGTATGGGTAATCATAGCTCATCGAGGCTCTAAAATCTCAACCACAGCTCTGTCCCAGTGGGGGCACTTACATTGTTGTGGTCCTCGTTTGCAGATTCCCAATGAGGTCCCCAAAGTCCTTTGTATTTGTAAAGCACCTTGGATGTTTACCACACTGCTCAGGTCAAATCCTGAGAGTTTTTATAGATAGGTTTGGTTCTTGTTCCGTCCACATATCCATTTATTTATGCTGAATTCTTATCAGCACATGTAGTGAACATTTCAGATGTGCGTTTTGCGTGTGGTTTAAAGGTTTTGTAGAATTATAGTTGAGAGTTTATTTGGTGTGTAGATGAGATTTTAGAGGTGTATTTGGTGTGTGCTTAATATTTTGAAGGTGTAGTAGGAATTGTAGATGTGTATATGGTCTACATTCAACCGTTTGAAGATATGTTGTTAAGGATTTGAGGGTGTAGTTGGGATTTTGTAGACGTATTTGGGCGTAATTCAGATTTTAGAGGTGTAGTAGGGATTTTAAAGGTGTATCTAGTATGTCTTTGCTATTTTGGAGGTGTATGGTTAAGATTTTGGAGGTGTAACTGGGATTTTACAGGTGTACTTATGCATAGTTATAATTTTAGAGGTGTAGTAGGGATTTTAAAGGTGTATCTGGTATGTCATTGCTATTTTGGAAGTGTATGGTTAGGATTTTAAAGGGTGTTATTATTGTTATTAATATTCCAGACATAATTGGGATTCTAGAGGTGTATTTGGTGTGTGGCCGATATTGTGCAGGTGGGTAATTTAGATTTTGTAGGTGTAGTGTAAATTTTAGTGATAGATTTGATGTGTATTGATATTTTGGAGGTGTAGTTGTGTGTAGATAAGATTCTGAAGGTGTAGTAGGGATTTTGTAGGTGTTAAGATTTTGTAGTATTCATATTTTGGAGGTGTATGGTTAATATTTTGGAGGTATAACTGGATTTTACAGGTGTAATTTGTGTGTATTTCATATTTTAGAGGTGTACTTGTGTGTAGTTAAGATTTTGAGGGTGTAGTAGGTACTTTGGATGTGTATTTGGTATGTCGTTGCTATTTTGGAGGTGTAATTGTTGTAGTTAACATTTAAGACACGACTGGGATTCTGGAGGTGTATTTGGTGTGTGACCGATATTGTGCAGGTGGGTAATTTGGATTTTGGAGGTGTGAAGGAACAGTTTTAGAGGTGTAGTGTTTGTGAATTGTAGTAATAGATTTGATGTGTAGTTAATATTTTGGGGGCGTAGTTAATATTTTTGAAAAACAATTCCAGAGGTGTGGTTGGTGTGTAATTAATTTTTGGGAGATTTAGTTGGGACTTTAAAGGTGTATTTGGCAGGTAGTTGATATTTTGGAGATGCAGTTGGGATTTCAGATGTGTATTTGGTGTATAGTTGATATTTTGAAGGTGTATAGCCAAGATTTTGGAATTTTGGTTGTGTATTTTTTATGCTGTTGATATTTCGGAGGTCCATGGTTAAGGTTTTGGAGGTGTAATTGCTGTGCAGTTTATATATAGGAGGTGTGTAAGGGGTGGGAGGGGTGTAGTGTGGGTTTTAGAAGTGGATTTGATGAGTAGTAGATATTGTGGCAGTGTATTTTATATTTTTGAGTGATCATTGGGATTCTGGAGGTGTGTCTACGGGGTGTAGCTAATGTTTTGGAGGTGTAGTTGGGATTCTGGAGGTGTGTTTGGTGTGTAGTAGGATGTTGGCATGCCCACTGGCTCCTTGATTACTGATGAACTCCCTAACCCATATATCTACACATGTATGTTTACATGCACGCTTGCCGAAGTGTAGCCTAACTCAGCCTTAATCCAGCCCTTGCCATCGTTCCTTTGAAGGTGAGTTTGTGAGACGTCGGATGAGGGCCTCATGCTGCGACGCATAAATGAATGTGGATGCTTGTGGCGTCCGTATCATCAGCCAGCGAGGGCTTGCAGCCACCGATTGTCCTCCGCTAGACGCCCTGCTGAATTTTAACTGGCAGTTTAAGCCGCGTTATTCACCTGGGAGAGCGAACGTGGACACATTACCTGGGACGGAAAAGAAAAAACGCTGCGGCTGCCAGAGGAGGGAGATTTGGTTAAGCTCCTCTTGTGCTCCAGAGAGCTCCGGAGGTCAATCAGATGGACAGATTGGGAGATGTAACATTAGTCCCCTGGTCCAGGTGTCCTTGGGGTTAAACTGTAGGGGTCAAGCTTTTTCGCTCTACTCGGTGGGCGATACGGCCGAGTCAATAAAATGACATTATCTTCAGGAAGGACACCGTCTGCATGTTTATTTCATTTGGTGTTTGTACCAAAAGGGTGATGCAGGCAGTCTCATGAATATTATACACAGGCTGGATGTATTTACGGTGGCGTGTTGTACAAACTGTCTCACTTATTCTGTGTCTCTGTCTCTCGCTCTCTCCCTCCCCCTGGCCTTGAGACATTCGCCCCTCTGCAGAAGCTGACAGAGCTGTATATTCCCATCTCGACGATGATGAAGACGCTGGATATTGTATTGGCAGCTGTCAATGTCGATATGCAGCAAAAGGACGAGCCAGTGTTTTCACGTAGTGCTCAAATCTAATTAGGACTCTTAGCTTTCTGTGAGGATTCTCTGTCATATGGCCGACTCCAGTGCATAAATGGCAAGTGTTAAAGGACGTGCCCTTCGCTTTACTGCAAACCGACTGAGTCAGACGCCGAAGAAGCCAGCAGAATGTTTCTTCCGCTCAAAGAGAAAACTTTGAAAACCTTCCTCTGTCAGATGACATCCTCTCCGCGACATTGTCACATGAAAGAGCCAACCTCGAGTCTTCAGATGTGGCAATGCTGCAGTTTCAAGCACGCTCAGAAAGCTTAGGAGCCTTACAAAATAGCATAGCAGAGCAGGCCCATGAGCTTTCAGCTGCATCTGCATTTCTGTGCATTTTCAAAGACACGTTACACGTAGCCTCACATCCTGTCCTGATGTCATCGTTTCTTGTGTGTTTTAACCAATCTCAGTGTAGTATCCCACAGAGACCGCACATCTAAGCTACAGCACTATTCCCAAGCCTTTTCCCTCCATTAGATTCAGTGGTATTACTGACGTGCATTTAATAGGGGGGGGGGGGGCTGTGTTTCTCTGCTTGGAATCCGCAGTGCATCAGCCTTCCATGCAAATTGCTCCATTCTCTCCGAATGGCTCCGCGAGCCCCCAGAATGCTATATCATCGGCCACAAGCAACGAGCTGACAAGCCGGAGGCAGCCCGCCAAGTTTCTGCATCGCTGCATAAATCTAAACAACACATATGCAGCTGTCTGCGAAGCATTGTTCTCTCAGCACCATCGCCTCACCCCCTACCCGCCTTCTCCCGCCCGCACCGCCGCTGCCTGCCGCACCAATACAGTGCATTTAACCAGACTCATAAGGAGACCCATTTAGACCTGCCTTCTGTTTAAAGATAGCGACGAGCTTTTAATTTGGCTCCAGTGTCAAGCTTAAACCAGGATTAATCAGCACGGCCCGACAAGAAAGCAGGGATCATAATTTATAGGCCTGTTTGAGTTAGCATCCAGATGACTGTATCAATACAGCCTCCTCTTTGCAGCAGGGTTCGAACACCTAAGCAGGGTCTGTGTTTCAGAAAGGAATGGGTCATTTTTCATCTTAATCAGGTCGTGTTAATAAGCAGGATTGACCTAGAAGCTGGGGCACTTTCCAGATACAAGGAGGATGAATAAGAGGAAAATACCAACAAAAAAAAGGATACACTGGATTCTGAGAAGTATATTACACCCACAGTTTCAGTTTCCTTACACTCTGCGACATCTGGGATCATCTAACTCTCCATCATGTGACGAATAGTCAAAATCTGCGAGCCTGGTCTGCTTCCAGGTGGAGGTGGTTCACTTTTTTTCTGGGGGGAATGGATATACAGTACACTACAGTAAGTATTAAGTTATTCAATTTGGTCACAGGACTCTGTGCTGTGATTGAAGAAAAAGCAAAGGACCAGGGAGCCCAGGACTGCGGTGCATCAGCTGGTGGTGCTGTTTTACCAGTAGTACTTGGACAGCAGCTTGTCATCTTCATGAAAGATCACAATACTGTGCATTAAACAAGCTCAGTTTCAACCTCTGCCTTACATTAAATGCTACAATCACAAGTCTCTTCCCTGTACACTGTCCAATGGCGTTGTTCGGATCTCCATGCCTACATCTAAAACATTTAATACAACAAATAAACAAAGCTCCTAACGTGTCACCACATTATATTAGCTCGCAATATACAAAAAATAACCCTAATAGTACAATATAATAATGATCCACATGGACAAGTAAAATAACGTAACATACTACAGTATTCATCCGTACAAAATACTGCTACTGGGCTAACTCAGACTAATCAGAATGGCTCACCATCATGAAAGAACCCAATACTGGGCCTTCCACGATAAGCAATCACAGTTAGGAGCTGAGTACAGGTAGCATGTGTACTGCCACATAGAGGCCTGGAGTAGTAACACCACCTTACAGTCACACTGTCGTATTGTATGCAAAGGACACTGATCATGAAGTAGCTAGCTATGCTAACCCAACATGCCACCAGGTGCTGTAAAGCTCCATATCCAAAAAAGAGCACTGGCCATACGTCTGCTCCTACCATTGTGTGGAGAGGAACGTCGGTTATTAAGCTCAAGTGAAGCGGACACTTCAAGTGCTTGTCAGGTAAGCCTTAAACCTAACCTACGTAACCCTACACACAAGCACCCGGCTAGCCTAAGAGCTAACCTACCTAACACTACTCACAGGGCCCGAAGCGTCCGCTTCACTCAAGCTTCATAACTAAGCCATTTCTCTGGGTAAGGATGTTCTGGTGTTCTGGTTTCCCCTCCACAAAATGGTAAGAGCAGACATATGGACGTTTGGGTGGATGTTTTAAATTTAGCACCTTCAACCACAGACGCAGGTGGGTGCTCGTCTTTGGAAGGCCGTGGAGAGTTAAATGGTGCTCCACAACACTGTTCTTTAAGCCAAATTCTCTTCTTGGGCAAAAATGGCAAGAAATAGCCACCAGAGGGCGCTCTGCCAGAGCATAGTAAAAACACACATTCAGAACTGGATTGGGCCTAAAATGGCTGATATGTGCTTCATTAAAATATGCCTGGATTGGCTTCTATCCTAATTCCTGTATGCCTAATTAACTGGATATGTGTGTAATTACTGTATTACACACTAAAGTGTGCATCTAGTAATTGTCAGATCCACCAAGTACGGCTCGGCTCGACCCGCCATCCCTCAAAATCCACGGAAGACAAGCGTCCAGGCTTTTTTCTGTCCTGGCACCAAAGTGATGGAACGAGCTTCCCCTGTGTGTCCGAACGGCAGAGTCGCTCGCTGTCTTCAAACGCAGACTGAAGACCCTCCTCTTTAGAGAGTACTTGGGCGAATAGTGTTTAGTAGTAAGATTAGAGAGGTCTTTAAATTATTAGTCTATTCTAACTAGCTGAGGTTTTTCTTAAGTAAATAGCAAAGCACTTTTGTAAGTCGCTCTGGATAAGAGCATCTGCTAAATGCCTTAAATGTAAATGTAAAATGCAGTGTAATAATCGCCTAGCAGTTTCACACCTCACACATACCTGGTTAATATCTTGAAAATGAGGAACTTTGACGCCACCTTCCAAACACAGCTGAACATTGCAGCATGCTTTCCTCCTCTTCCAGCAGCATGTCAGCACTGTCCTGTCCACCACCTAATCTGCCCCTATTAACCTGAATAACTCTTTACACACACTAATATTGTTTCTGCGGTGTGTGAGCCTTTGCTAATAACAGCAGGCGGGCAATAAAGTAACAGCGAAACATTTAATTTTGACACACTGACTGCTCAATGTATTTTTGGCCAAGCTTCAGCGACCTGATTAAATTCAAAGTGACAATCTAATCAAGAAGCAAGGCTTGCTTTTATAGCTTTGACTGCGATCCATATAGACGCGAGTCTCTTTCAATTTTCATGCAATGTAGTGGGAAGGTAAATGTACTGCTAACAGTATATACAGTATCTGAGCTGTATGCACTGACAGACTAGTGAATGTTTAAAAAGGGTGTTTTTCTGGCACGAATGGAGGCAAATGAAAAAGTAACCCAGCGGTCGTACCCAAGCAAAGAACACCCATATGAATCAAATAGGAGCTCATATAATTTGTACATATTGCACTAAAGTGCAGCCCAAACAAATTGCACAAACATATTTGGACAGTTTTTGAATTCACAAGGAGCTCTGCTCCACTGGTGGCGCTGTTTTGCCATGTCCTTGAAGAAGAACTGAGAAAACCAGCAGCGCCACAGCATTCTGCTTCTCTCTATTAAGGAGCTTCTTAAAAAGGGATTAATGGATAGAAACTCTGATGCTTTGGTTAAGTTTAAGGTTAGATTTAGATTAGGATTAGGTTTAGGTGTAGTATTTTAAGTTTGACCTGTGATCTTGCTGCATTAATAAGTAAGACTCATGATAAGCAACACTGTTATATGGCTCAGCTCGACCCGCCATTCCTCAAAACCTGTGGAAGACGAGCGTCCAGGCTTTTTTCTGTCCTGGCACCAAAGTGGTGGAACGAGCTTCCCCTGGGTGTCCGAACAGCAGAGGCACTCGCTGTCTTCAAACCCAGACTGAAGACCCTCATCTTCAGTACTATGGTCACCTTATTGACTTGTGTTTAGTAATGTCTAAGCTTAGAGGTATCTTTGAATTATTAGTCTATTCTAACTAGCTGAGGTTTTTCTTGGGTAAATAGCAAAGCACTTTTGTAAGCTGCTCTGGATAAGAGCGTCTGCTAAATGCCGTAAATGTAAATGTGAATGTTATGTCACTGTTGTGAAATCCTATACTAATAATATATGGCCTGATCATTATCTAGGTCACAATATAAACAAACACAATCGAGCTAAACTAATAACACAGAGACTTCTGTACTGTTCATGTCTCATGTATTATTGAGAACACTAAGTAAACATCCACAGTGCAGTTTCACATGTTTCTGAGAAAATGTTCTATGGACAGACGAGACAAAAGTGTACCATATTAGCACAAAGGCTATGTTTGTAGAGAAAAGATCATTGCACACCAATACCAATGTCTTATCCCAACTGTGAAGCATGGTGGAGGGAGCATCAAGGTCTGGGTTTGCTTTGCTGTCTTAAAGCCTGAACGCCTTGGGTTCATTGATTCATTGAAAACATTTACAGGAGAATGTCAGGGCAGCGATCCAGGACCTTAAGCTAAAGAGAAGTGATGTGTGATGCAACAACAACCTGGACCATGTTTGGTAGATACTGACCACTGCATGCCATCATAATTTGGGCCTTGTCATAGTGGCTCAGGTCCTTAAGCTTGAACATTTTTCCTAATACTAACAATCACCTTCACGCAATAACATAGAGACCCAAAACACTCAAGTAAACCAACTAAAGAATTGTCCCAAATCCCCCCATTGGATGCATGACCTGAAAAGGATTGTATACGCAAGACATCCGAGAAATACTGATGAACTGAAACACATCTGAAGGGACGAACGGGCTGAAATTCCTCCTCTGTGTTTTTTGCTAATCTTGTTTACAGCTGCAGATAAGGTTTAGTGGAGGCGACTGCTGCTAAAGAGGAATCTACAGGTTTTTATAGGCCTCACTTACTTTTTCTAGCCTGCACTGTGGATGTTTACACAATGCACTCAATAAAGGACACGGACAGGGTACACCTGTCTGAGTGTTATTAGTTAAGTTAGATTGTGTTTGTCTGTAATTGTGACTCAGATAATGACAGAGGAATCACAGCAGAAATCCATTGTGTGAGGGTTCACTTATTTTTTTTCTAGCAGTTGTTTGTAAAATGATGGATAATGTCTGTATTTTAACACTGACCAGCTGCATGTTTCATTCCAGGGCTCAATTTGTACTGTTTATCTGGACATAATGCAGTGCAGTACGTGAAACATTTCCCAAAATGCACTGTACTCACTGTAAAGCATCGTATTTGCTGATAGTATTATTTTTTATGTGGACCTACTTGGGCTTTTTTAATCAGTTCCATTGTACCAAACCACTTAAAAACAAAAGATATTGTAATAATAATCCATATTGTATGTTTTTCTTTCAATATTAGCCGCCCCTAGATAGAGCGAAGATCTAAGAACAGCAGAACTAATGAGAATTATGTATATGATCGATGCATATCAATATGCACTGCAGTCCCAGTGACTCTTTCTTTGCTCATATCACATCGTAGAAAGGGAACACAACTGTAACACTATCCTTCCAGTTGCAGGTCGTGTTGCACAGCTATCGCTCTTTTACAAAGAAACAAGAAACACTTGTATCTACTTCTGAGCCACTGGTGCAGATCTTTAACATGCTGAGTTACTCGCTCTGCCAGAATGGATATTTTCCTTGGACTGCATAAATGTACCCCAATCAAGTTAAACAAGGCCATAAAAAACCTTCCCTACCCAGAACTCTCATTTCTACTCTGCTGCTGCTGCTGCTACTACTGCTACTACTGCTGCTACTGATGAGCTTCTTCTGATGGCTGGCATTTGCAATAGAAATGTCTTGTTCATTTAGCAGTAAAGAGCATCACGTAAGTGTCAGGATTGGAGAGTATTTTTAGATATGAACTTCACCTTTGCCATTTCAGCACACATTTGATAGCCATTGCATAGACTGTGGACATTGTCTCAGTAGTCCTACATGTCCGTAACCGCAGATCTGATCTGCCTGACTAAATGGAAAAGATGTCTTTGTTTAGTGGCATTATGTCGTATGTCATGCTTCTACAGTCAACGTAGGATGAATCTGCAGACAGTTACCGGAAGACAGAAGTGCTAGAGACAGGGAGCAGTAAGGTGAATTCTGGTGACATCAGCTTCCAGAAAGCCGGGGCAAGAGCTTTGGCACACAGCAGACAGTGAATGACTTGCTTACGGTAACCCAGCCGAGCATGAGCAGCCTATTTCAGTCACATTCGAGAAGCCTAGAGCCAAGATACAGAGAGACTGAGCCAGAGCTTACACATACCTGAGTGCTCAGTTACGAAGCATCCGGTTTCTGCAGCATGAGCTACCTAACATAAGTGTGTGTGTGTGTGTGTCACATCATTTGTCAGTGGTTTAATGTTATGGTTGATCGATGTACATATGAGAGATATTGTTCTTCTAGCGATACCAATAGACATACACTAAATTGACAAAAGTATTGGGACACATACACAATACACCTGCTGGGGCTTTTATGACATCCCATTTTAAATCCATAGTGCATTAATATGGAGTCTGTTGGAAGTTTTGCCTGTTGGTTCAGAAGAGCATTTGTGCAGGCTAGTCAGTTTCTTCCACACCAGACTCACCCAACTGTGCCTTTTATGGAACTTGCTTTATGCACTGGGGCAAAGTCAGTCATGCTGGAACAGAAAATGACCTTCCCCAAACTGTTTCCACAAATCTAGAAGCGTACAGTTGTACAAAATGTCTCGGTCTGGTAAACCATTAAGGTTTCCCTTTACTAGAACCAAAGTGCCTATATGCCAACCCCTGAAAAACAGCCCTATAGCATTATCCCAGCATTATCCCTCCTCCACCAAACTCTACTCTTGGCACAATGCAGTGAGGCAGGTAACGTTCTCCTGGCATTCACCAAACCCAAACTCGTTCATCAGCCAGCCAGATAAGCAAGCATGATTCGTCAGTTCACAGAGCACGTCTTCACTGCCACAGTGTGCTGGGTGGATAGGGGCTTTTATACACCTGTGGCAATGGGACTGAAAGAAACACCTGAATTCAATTATTAAGATGAGTTTGTCCCAATACTTTTGTCCATACATTGTGTGTATTAGATGAGGGGCATATGGTTACATATAAGTAGGTACTTATGATCACTGTCCCTCAAAAACCCTTAATCTACAAAACAGCAACTTTACAGGAGGAGGGAATATAGGTAGATTTTAATGGAAGTCTATATAAAAAGTTTTTATTAGGTCAGACTGGAGCATTTCTATTGGTTCATTCCTCATGACTTTTGGATGTAAATGTTCAAATGATGTCAAAAAGTAAAAAACTGCAAAACCGAGTGACAGGGTTACATGGACCTACCTATGATTCCAAATAAGACTCTATCAGTCTAAACACAAAGGGTGAAAAGCTCACTCATGCCTTTAATAATTGCATAAAGAAACCTCTTCCTGTCTCTGCATTTTTTTTTTATTTCTGCTGTGTGCAGTCACACTCCACTATACACAGACTGACGCCTGACTCTGCTGAGCTGCAAAATACGTGCTCGTATACCCACATAAACACTGACTGGACACATAATTCAGCACGAATGTCAATTTTCTTCTTGGCTTCCTAAAAAGGCCTAATAGTTTCCTCAGCAGTCAACAGCATGCCTTCACTTTTGCACAAACCATCCTCTACTGCAAAGTCTCGGTAAGCCCTTATAAACGTAACTGACAGACGGAATGGAAATCTGAAAACGAAGACCGAACTAAGAAGGCTGACCGTGGTTGCATAACATCTCCATATTTGTCCTTGTTCTGGAGTGAAAAAGGAGACGGAGAATAAATACAACAAATTACACACAAATTACAGAGGGCAAACGCTCTCACCCTCATTTTTCCATTAAGGCAAGCATTTTCATAGCAGTTTTCCTTTCACAGCACTTACAATAACACTCTCTGCCTCCATAACTCTCTCTCTCTCGCTCTCTTTTTCTCTCCCTGGCTTGGCTGAGAGCATCCCACCAATTTCTGTGTGCTGGAATAGCCTCTGAGTATCCATCCACAGGGTGTGACCCCATTTGGGAGAGCCAAAGGCCAGGGTGTGACCCCACTTTTGTAACGTTCTCGCTTTTAGTCCACTGGACTCTCCCTCTGAGTCACCAAATTCACACTCTCCACCTCCCTGGACTGAATCCTCAGCCTTCAGCAAAGTCTGCCCAGCTCTGTCTTGAGATAGGCCTCTACTTTACTCTTCTCTCTGGAGCCAGATCTCTATTTTTAAGAGCACAGTTTAACTGAAAAACAGTTTTCCCTTATCCTAAATGTTGCTGACCAGCTACAGTCTCCTGTAGTCAGCTTCAGAGATAGGAGAGATGAGGCTAATGTAGCTATGTAGGCTAATGTAGCTCATGTAAAGTGATTGGGATCATGAAAACTGCAGGCGTCGTTCATCAAGCACTTGTCTGAAACCAGGCCAAGTTGTTAATCAATCACAAACAGACCCACTTACATTGTTTTTGAGATTGAATGACACATTCGTCAACCATCTGGGCCTTCTGGGTCTTCAGAGAATCACATTCATGTTTTGATTCCCAATGAATGGAACCAATTTCACCTGAAAGACAGTCACTAGAGGCCTCTTCTGAACGTTGTAGACAAGTCACTGACTGTGCACAAGCCATAGTCTAACCAGCTGCAGCTGCTCTGTGTAAGATATGGGTATCTGGATAAGATATGAGCTCAGTTCTCTTACTAATATCATAAAAGATATAGGAAATATATTTTACAAGCTTTCACAAGCACCTACAAAATGAATCTAGAAAGTGTCATCATTAGCTTTGTGCTAACATACTATTAGATTTTCTATTGGGGTGCTAGTAGAAATTAGCATTCTGACAAAAGTACCTAAAACCTAAAACCTAAAGTCTAAATGTCCAAATGTTTGTGGACACCTCTTCCAGTGAATGCATTCAGCTACATTAAGTTGAACCCATTGCTGACACAGATGTGCAATTGCACACACATACACACACAGCTTGTCTAGTCCCTGTTGAGAAGTACTGCCAATAGAATAGGACTCTCTGGAGCAGATAAACATGAGCCTATTGGCATCATGCTGCCTAATGCCAGGCTTGGGCTAGAGGGGTACTAAGCCCCCAAGCATTGAGCTGTGGAACAATTATGGTCCTTCATGTAATACTTATGGGATGAGTTAAGAAGTTAAGGATGAGGTGGGATGGTGGTCATCCAACATCCTAACCTCACTAACATTCTTGTCACTGTACGCAGTCAAATCCTCACAGCAGTGGTGCAGTGGTGGCTCAGCGGTTAGAGCACCGGGCTATCGATAACAGGGCTGTGGGTTCATTTCCCGGGCTTGGCAAGCTGCCACTGTTGGGCCCTTGAGCAAGGCCCTCTACCCTCTCTGCTCCCCGGGCGCTGGAGTTGGCTGCCCACCGCTCTGGGTGTGTGTGTGTACTCACTGCCCCTCGCTCACTAGTGTGTGTGAGTGTGTGTTCACTACCACAGATGGGTTAAATGCAAAGGACACATTTCGCTGTACAGTGTCAAATATGTGCACCTTTACTTTACCAATGCTCCTCCAAAATCTAATAGAAAGCCCTCATCTCTGGACAGCAGGATAAACTCATCTTTTAATACCCTTGATTTTTAGAAGAAATAATGAATGAGCAGGTGTCCAAATACTTTTGTCTGTGTCCTTAAAAGGTATAAAACCTATTCTGTGTGTGTATGTGTTTATGCATATATGCACATCCTGACCTCACTAACATTCTAGTCGCTGAATGCAGTCAAGTCCTCACAGCAGTGCGCCAAAATCTGCCAGAAAGGGTTTTTTAATATCCTTGATTTCCGAATAAACTATGTATCAGCATGTGTCCCAGTACTTTTGTCCACTTTTGCCAACTAAATAAAACCCTTTAAACTCTTAAAGAATATTTTTTAAGCTCAGCTATTGATGCTCCACCCTGCTGTTATCTGCGCACTGGACAGAAATGCAGGTAAAAATCAGGAATTCAAGGTGGCTGCCACTTTTATGTTTAGCTGTGTGATGTAGCCCACCTTTTGTCCATTTTTTTTGTCCAAGTGTCCTGACTGATCGATACCAAACGTGATTTGGGCTAAGGGGAAAATTGTGCAAATTAGATTTTTTGGCCGAAGCATGGCTTTAATGCACTGTAGTCTACCTTCCCAAGGTGGAACTCACGCCCTGCTCTGTTAAATATGATTAATTTGTCTCCAGTATGACTGCTCCCTGAGGTTAGGACCCCGTGAAATTCCCCTAACCTGACTCCCTGTTGGGTAAATTCCCAGCAGCCATATTTGCCACTCTGTTCCCCTGAGTAAGGCCCTCTGCTGTTCTGCTATCTCTTCCAGCTCCGCTGTGAGTCATTCTGGCTGGATCATGGTGACAAGTTCAGGATCAAAGTACTGCTGCCTGCTGTCCCTGATTCAACACTGGCTTATTCAGCCTCACACACACACACATACACACACACACACACACACACACACACATTCAGCTCCTGACTGCCAGGAAGACTGGAAGAGCCTGACTGAATGAAAATGATGTCATTAACCCGTAACCCAACAGGGCCGTGGGGAGAGAGACTCGGGAGGAGGCAGAGCAGAATCCCGCTGGTCATTATCTTAGTCATATGCGCATGATTTAGAAGGTGGCGGGGGGTAAATTTAACTACATATCATTAATAATGCAGCAGCCACTGGAAGCTATTACAGGCCACAGTTTGAGAGTGTTGATAAGGCCCCTTTTTTCGGATCAAATTTGAATCTGTTTAAGAAGAGCCGAGTCCAATCCAAGCATGGATGTGGGAGTTGTGCTGCAGCTAGGCTGCCTAGATAAACAGTGTAGTGAAGTAGCGTATCGCTGTGTAAATGACAAATGAAAGGCTTGGGGGAAAGGCCTTCTGGATCAAAACAGATGAGGTCATGTGGTCATGTGTCAGGTTTCCAGATGGTTCTCTAAAGCGTGGCGTGTCTGAGAGTGACTCATGGGTAGGTGTGCTGTCACACATCGCTGGGCCTGTGGACCACCAGGGCCAAACCAGCTGAATCTGTGTGTAAACACTGACAGGTCACACTGTCTTATCCCTCAGATTTTCATTTGGATTTTCTTAAGGAACTTTAAGGAATGCTTTAGCCATAATACGAATGCTGCCATTGGCCATTAGGACCCATTGTCCAGCCATTGTGTTATCCACTGTGCTGCACCAACCATAATGAGTACCTCAACTCAATGAGTTACTAGCATCAGTCAGGGGACCTACACCCTCTTCTAACAGCAAGAAACACACGTGAGCATCAGTGACAAAATCAAAGCTCTCCTGTTTTAAGTGGATTGTCAGTGTCGCTGTCTAAGCTACCTACGAGTGACAGAGAACAATAGGGTGCAGTGCCTCATTTTTGATGGAAGCCCCAATTTTGACAGATGCCTCGTTTTTGCTGAATGCTCTGTTTCTATTTTTGGAGCATCCTGAAGCATCTTACTGATGTTCCACCTTATAAAATACTGGAGTAAAACTAACCAAAAACAGATGAGGAATCTATGAGTTGGGAATGAGAGCAGAATGACCCTTCCTCTAATTTTTTATTAGCGATATTGACAAGGGTAAGCATATTTTGGGACACTGGGAACCTGGGAATCCCAGCCATAATTAGGATACTGTGACCAGGAGGCTTCAAGTAAGTAAGTGAGAGGGTAGGAAGAAATTAAATACACTATATGGACAAAAGTAATGGGACACCTGCTCATTCATTGTTTCTTTCAAAATCAAGGGTGTTAAAGCAACACTATGCAGCATTTATACCTGATTTATACACCTTCAAAATGATTGTGATGCTCCACTGACTGTAATAGGAACAACTGTGTGGCTCCCATGGCTAGACCAGGTTTAACTGACTCACAAGAACTGCGGAAAGCTGCGTAACCCAAGACATGTTAGTGTAAAATCCTGTAATATTACTCTACAGTCAACATGTTTTTTCTAATTTCAGTGCTGGTTCTGTATCTCAGCTCGTCCAGAAAAACACGTCCTTTAGTTGTGGCTCAAAATGCAAATTACACTTCTCAACTGTAGGGGGAGCCCAGGAGCAAAAAAATGAAAATTTTCCATAGTGTTGCTTTAAATAAGAATGTATCCTGTAGTAACTGTCTGTACTGCCCAGGGAAGAAGACTTTCTACTGGCATTGTTAACATTGCTGTGAGGATTTGACTGCATTCACCACCCCACCTCATCCTAAAAGTACTGGATGGAGCACCAACCATCATTCCAGAGAACACAGTTCTTCCACTGCTCCACAACTCAATGCTGGGGGGCTTTATACCCCTCTACCCCACGCCTGGCATTAGGCAGCATGGTGCCAACAGGTTCATGTTTAGCCGTTCCAGCCTGCCTGGTGAAAAAGAGCTGCCACAGGATGCCGCCTACACTCTTTATTAGCACATATGGTAAACATCAACATACACATCCACCCCAAGAATAGCAGCGCCACCAATTCTCCACATGACTCCCACAGCTCTCTGCTAGCGTGAGTTTTTTTTTGTTTTTTTTTTCAGCGTAGTCGCACGCAGTCGCTATTTTCCCATGTTCCACTGGGCCAGCTGTCTTGCTGTAGGTCACACCCAGGCTTCATGCTCCTCCTGGGAAGGTTGTTGGCTCTGTACCAGGCCGGGTCTCACAGCTAAGAAATCCTGTGGAGGTCCCCAGCCCTGCTGTTGATGCTGCAGCAGGGTTAGCTCAGCCAGCTGGCGGGGGCACATCTGGAAGCTCCCTGAGGGAGTTAGCATCCACAGCCTGGGTAGAGGAAGTGCCGTACAGAGCCTTCTGGCCTGTCGCTAACATCACAGCCTTTACAACAGACCTTCTAAACCACCTTGGGGCGTGTTTGTGGTTGTTTGTGTGTGAGTGTGTGTGTGTGTGTATTTTAACAACAAAAAATGTTCCAAGAACTGTTTGTGAAGTGCTTTTGAGTTTCACTTTAAGTCTTACATTTAGATATTTTTTATTTATTTGATTTTTATTTATTCATATTTAATTAATGGGATTTTATAATATCTGTTTATTCTTTAGAGTTGTGTTTAAGTTACTGTTCCTTTACCTCATATTTCCATTTCTGTTGTTCTTTACCTTTTGTTCTGACAGCGATTATATGCAAATAAGCTCTGTTCTGATGTGCCTCATTCAGAAAGCAGTCCGGGCTGAAACACTCATTTCATGACTTGTGTGAATGGATGAGACTATATATATATATATATATATATATATATATATTTGAGAAGCTTCCACATGTTCAGAAAGCTTTATTAACTGAATGATGTTTGCAAACTACATCCATCCCTTTTATTAAAAAAAAAAAAGTGAGGAAAATTAAGTTTTCCATGACATTGACCCTTTTACCTCTTTAACTCTGTGGAACCGCCAGTGGTTGCTGGCTTTCTTCCCCCACTGGTATAACTCAGGAACAACTTTTTGCATCGCTTTGCATGTAATTACAGAATAGTAACCCTTAGGGTGCAATAAACGTCACGAGCATAAGAGGTTAAAAAGTCATTTCTGTTACAGAGGCTAAGGATACTGTTATATTTTTTTCCCCACTTTTTTTTCTCCCTAATTTTAGCCTGCCAATTATCCAATCCACTCTCCCTATTACATGCCAAGCTTCTTACACTTCTCCTCCAACACATGCGCAACCAGCCACCAATGCAACCTCACTAGTCAACCAGTGCACTCGGGTGCATCAACTAGCAGACTAGCAGCATCACACTCAATCTACCCACCTGGAAAGTGCAAGGTCAACTGTGCTCTCCCAGGCTCCAGCTGCTGATGACACCAGCAATCATGGGTCATAGTGGAAGTTTCTTAGCCTGCTAAATCACTCGAAGCCTATGCGCACTCTCTTAAAAACCAAGGGTGCTACGTTGTTCTTGGCTAGGATGTGCGATTCTAGGGGAAACCTTTCAGTTGCTGTATAGCACCTAAACATCATTTATTACAAACAGTCACTCAATGAACTACCATTTGAAAAGTTCTTCCGGTGAACCATGTGGCGTCCAAAGAACTCTTTTAGGTCCCTTTACTGTTGAGAGCGTAAGCAGTTATAATACATCTGGAACATATAAATGACCCCAAATGTCCTGGTAAGTACAAAATCAAACCTGTGAGTGTGTGTGTGTGTGTGTTTGTTTCTACACATGCATTTGTGGGCGTGTGTGGCAAAGCACTGCTACTTTTGAAGGTTTCACCACATCAGATGGTGAGGCTTTACTTTCATATTCGTTTCAAAGCCTGAGCAATCAATTACACGTGTTTTGGCTTTGCAGAGAATCAGCATTGATGTTGGCCTCAATCCACCAGCCATTCATACCTGCTATCTGTCTTGAAGTGCTAAATAAGAGTGTGTGAGGACAAGAGCGCAGCACAAAGCCCTGGGATGAGGTGATTTCCACTCAGGTGTTCCTGCAGGCCCTGAATTTAAAAATGAAAACGACATGCATATGCTTTCACTCCATTATCAAGGACAAAAGATAAGCAAATTCAGTGGGAATGAATGGAATCCACTCAAGCGCTCATTATGGGAGCACACTCAGGCTTTTGTGTAGTTCCTGACCTTACTATCCTCCGTAATGTTATGGGGCACGTATTGGTGTTTTGTAAGTCCTGCTTATCTTGTGACATTATAATTTAGAACCTGACCTTGTAGCCAATGTCAGATTTTCACTTGAAAGCCTCACTTCTATGAAAGTCCTCAACGGTTTTAAAGGGGTTACACTCAGAACAGAACACACTACTAGAAAGCGAGGGCGTCCAGATCCTTTTTTTCTGGCCCTCAAAGGGCCCCAATGATTGCTTTAATGCCTCAGCTGGGACATTATATGGACAAAAGTATTGGGACTCCTGCTCATTTATTATTTCTTCCTAAATAAAAGGGCTTAGATACTGTCTCATCATTTGGGACACTTGATGAGACACTTTTTAGCTAGAGTGTTCAGAATGAGAGGTCAGAACGCTATATGACCATCACTCCACCTCATCATCCCCAACTCATCCCACAAGTATTGGATGGAGCATCATCACCATCATTCCAGAGAACACAGTTCCACTGCTCCACAGTTCAAGTTCTACCTCTAGCCCACGCCTGGCGTTAGGCAGCATGGTGCCAACAGGTTCATGTTTATCTGTTCCTGAGTCCTATTCTATTGGCAGTACTTCGCTACAGGGACTAGACAAGCTGTGTGTGTGTGTGTGTGTGTATGTGTGCGCATTAGCACGTCTGTGTCAGCAATATGTGCAACTTTTAAAGCAGCTAAATTCATTATTCATTAGAATGGGTGTTCACAAACATTTGGACACATTGTGTCAATACAGTGTTTGTGTTTTTACAGACAATGCAGCCACATGATTAAGGTAAGACATACTAGGCTGCCAATTAAAGCAATTATGTAGCAATTTTAGCTGAAAATAGCAGCATAATAATTATGGTGATGCTCCACTGTCTCTAATAAGGAAAAATCCAGCTCACAGTTTTTCATTTGTGAAAATATGTTCTGAACAAGGTTGCTGCAACATTATGTTAACCTTATTTGTAGATAACCAAAACATGTTCTTGATATCCTCAAAGTTTAAATATTATGTATCAGTCATTTTATTTATAATTTATTTATGATTTTACCACATTTTCTACCTTATCCCTGCTCCTGTATACTCCCCCATCACTAGCAATGTCCCCAACACTAGGAGGGTGAAGACTCTGACATACCACTGCCTCTTTTCCAACATTGCTCGGTAGCCAGCTCACAAATACCACAGCTAGGTGGTTGGTGTGGCGCAACAGATAACACCAATACCTGCCAGTGAGCTACCACACCATGTGGGAGACTGGGATTTGATTCCCGGTCTAGGTTACTATGTTGCACTACAACAATAAGAGTCCTTGGACAAGACTCCTAACTCTACATTGGCCCACCTCTGTAATAGGCGTAACCTCTAAGTTGCTCTGGATAAGATAAATGTACGGCCCACCACTAACTGACGCCTGTGCTTATGCATTTCGACAGTTGTTCCAGAAACCTGTGAGGATCTTCCGAAAAATCAACCAAGAGGTCTTCTTTTACTGCCCAAAACTGTGTTTCTGTGCATACGCTGCTGTGTGTGCCACTATCACTGTCCCAGCACATTTTGCAAGTTTGCTACTGCTAACTTAGTGAAGCCCCTCGTGACAGTCATATTTGTCTACCACCTCAGTCCACAAGCTTCTTTACCTCCAGATGCTGCTTCTGTATCTCTCACCCTGTCAACAAATGCATATGTACAGCTGTCCATGAGGGGCCGCTCAAAGTGTGATTTGTATTTACAGCAGTGGAGTAAACGTGAATTTCACTCCTCAACTGTAGGGGGAGCCCAGGAGCAAAAAACAGGCTTTCCTTTTTGGTCTACATTTTATAGTGTTTATGTTGGGCTCATGATCTATCTGCCGGTGCTGATGTGTCTGCCGGTGCTGACGATCTGCACGTCAGTTACTTTAGTATTCCACACGTCATTTCTGACACGAGTAAAGTGGTGAACACCCTGACCTGAATTCACACTGCTGTAACGGGAGGGCACCAGCCTGCTCTTTCCCCTGGTTTTGGTTCTGCTAAAGCTGTAAGGTGCAGATGCAGATGGTAAAGCAGACTGTTCTCACAATCATTCCATGTTCAACCGGTCACCTCCCACAAGCTAAAACCTGCTAGGACTGCGTGTTGTACCTGTTTCTGATGGAAAGCTGCTCACAGTATGAAGAAGAGTAGACTAACAGCTGCTCGATTTACAAGCCAGTATTTATACAAAACATGGCTCTCTAAAACACTGCAGAGCGGAAACACCGGCACTGCTGATATTACACATTTTCACTCTCTGCTGTAAAACATTTAGATCTGAACTTCTGGAAACACACTTCACTGCTGTAGATGATGCCATGTTGTTATCTCTGCTAGAGCAGCACAAGACGAGTGGAAAAACACAATACACAAATGATACCTGAGCAAGTGACATCATCTTCAATCTAGGATAAATATCTACATTAATTCACTGGAAGAATTTGATACGATTTTCTTTAGTTTTTTTTGATGCATTTTAATCACTTTTTACAGTAAAATTACTTTTCATTGCAAATAATTTTGCTTATTTTAAGTTTTTGTGACTTTTTTTGTAATTAAGATATTTTGTTTTTATCAAGAAATAATGCACAGACTTTGTTTTCAAGATTTTTCCAAGATGACAGATGTTGCTTAAAATAAAAAAAATAAGATATTAAGAAATAATGCATATTTTTTCCCCAACATATAACCTATATACCTATATATAGGTGTTGTTTTTTTATAATTAAGATATTTTGTTTTTATTAAGCAATAATGCACATATTTTTACTTTTAGTTTTACTTTTTATAATGAGATTTGCTTTTTTAAAATAAATAATGCTGTCATATCTGTTTGTCAAGCAAATATTTATGCTTTTCAAGATATAAAACCTTTACTTAATGCAGATACCTGTGTTTTAACACAGATATTCCTTTTAATAATTACTTTTAATAAAGTTTTTTTGTTGCTGTTTGAAAAATATATCTTTATAGATATCTAAATAGATATCTTTGCAATTTTCACCTGCTTATGATACTGTATCATTTCTGAAGTGCAAGAATCATGTTCATTAATTCTAAAAGTTCTGAAATGACCCTATATAGGAGTTCATGTAAGGAAGCCCACCAGTATCACTGAAGTGGTTTTGTAGGCCAATATTACTCCAATGTGCCGCACCAGATTGATCACTTGGGGGCAGGGGGGGGTGGTCAAATCCCTTATTGTCCCTGATTGTCAAATCCCTAGGGCTCACATATGTCTTCTAAAAAAGTATACCATACTATTATCATATATTATAAAAGTATATATATACAAAATTCTCAATACAAAATCTAGTTTCAGGAGTTGTGATGAAGACCTGATCCCAGATGCATGCAGATCAGATACATGCAGAAACACCAAACATGGAAAAATATTCAGATTGGATTCAATAACTGATATCCATTCAAATCTGGCTGGATCCACCCCAGTCCTGATCCTCTGGATCACCTCGGGACACCCCGACCAGAAGCTGTGTTAAACCAAACTCTCCACATCTGGATTACAGTGTGGTGACCAAACGAGCCTCATAATGAGGGCGTGTGTGTGTCTGTGTGTCTGTGAGTGTGTGTGTGCAACTGCACCAAGGATGGGAGGTGTGAGGAATTAACCCCTGGATTAACTCTGAGCACATCTCAGCATGAGTCACCACGTTTCGCTCCTAATGACATCCAAATGACACTCAATCCCCCAAAAGAAAATCCATGGGATCTATAGGAGCGCGTCAGCGTGTTGCAGCCAAACTCCAGCTTCGGATTTTCACAGAAGGGTCTTTGGTGGCTTTGTTATGGGCCTGGAGATCAATCTGTTTACAAGCTGGAGATCAATCTCACCACACTTGCACTGTGGTACAACGTCTTTACTGACGGAATAGTTTTAACTTCCTGGAAAAAGCCCTCCCGTACACACCCATCCCCCCATATCTCTCTCGCCCTCTCTCTCTCTCTCTCTCTTTCTCTCCACATCATCTCTCCACCATGCCCCGAGTGCTGTATTGTATTTCAAACAGGCCATTTCTCACTGTCAGTAATGTGCATCAGATCCTACTATCACTGGGTTAAGAGACTCAATCGGCCCAAATGCTTTTTACCCACAGCTACGGGGGGCTCGCTACAGGAAATCACATTTAAAGTTGCCCCTCATATCTCGGACTTTGCTTCCACTGGCATGGAAATCACACGGCCTGCAAACAGAGAGCAGATACCGTAATCCATCTTGATCTCATTTGTGCTCAGTGGCAGCTTTTGACTAATATTTTCCTTGATTTGCCGCCACGGCCCTGTGAGTGTGTGTGTGTGTATATGTGTGTGTGTGTGTGTGTGTGTGTGTATGGATGAAGGAAGTGCGACGCAAGTCCTCCAGCCAGAGCGAGTTTACTGTGAGGACCTGGACGGCACACACGGGTCTGAAGTGCTGCGTGTGCCGTGATTGGGTAATAAATATGGTTAATACAGTCTTTTCCATTGTGGGGAAATGCGGGGAGGCGGGGGGGAGAAAGTATGTGGTGGTGACGAGAGCCCAAAGTTTCCAGTTTGGGCCGGCATCAGGGTATCCTCAAATGACCTCTGTGTTTTATAGGCAAAGCTAAATGCAGCAAGCCGCCATTTCCAAAATGAAAGTCTTTCACTCTGAGAAGCAGGAAGCAGAAGGACACGGAGAAGGAGAGGAAGAAAGACAAGTGGCACCAGCATGTGCAGCTCTCCGATTTTTTGGTCGGGAGGAAGACAAGTAACAGGAGTGACGCTTACAGAAATGTGGGGTTTGGTTCTTTCTGAATGATCAGAGAGACAAACTGACAGACAGACAAGATCTAAACTGAAGGAGGAGGAGGAGGACTATCCTATTCAAATGGGAGGGAGAGGGGGGATGAGAGAGAGAGAGAGAGAGAGAGAGAGAGAGAGACAATGAGCTGGGGGTCTGTCTGGAGGAAAGACAGACCGAGAAAGGATAAAAAATTAGAGAGAGACATAAAGAGACAGTCCACAACATGGATGAGAGACAGAAAGAGACTTATTCACACCGGTGGGTTAGAAAGAGAGAAAGAAAGGCAGAGTGGAGAAGGTCAAGCTGAGGTCGAGGTGTAGGTTAGGTTAAGGTCAGAATTAGGTTAAGGTGTAGGTTAAGTTTAGGATTAGGTTTATGTGTAGGTTAAGTTTAGATTAGGTGAAAGTTGAATTCGATTTTGGTGTAGGGTTTTGGGTTGAAGTGTAGTATGGTTAAGTTGAGGTTTAGATGTAGAAGGTTAGGTTTAGGTGTAGTAGGTTAAGTTGAGGTTTAGGTGCAATAGGTTAAGTTGAGGTTTAGATGTAGTAGGTTTAGATGTAGAAGGTTAGGTTTAGGTGTAGTAGGTTAAGTTGAGGTTTAGGTGTAGTAGGTTTAGATGTAGAAGGTTAGGTTTAGGTGTAGTAGGTTAAGTTGAGGTTTAGATGTAGAAGGTTAGGTTTAGGTGTAGTAGGTTTAGATGTAGAAGGTTAGGTTTAGGTGTAGTAGGTTAAGTTGAGGTTTAGGTGTAGTAGGTTTAGATGTAGAAGGTTAGGTTTAGGTGTAGTAGGTTAAGTTGAGGTTTAGGTGTAGTAGGTTAAATTGAGGTTTAGGTGTAGTAGGTTTAGATGTAGAAGGTTAGGTTTAGGTGTAGTACGTTAAGTTGAGGTTTAGGTGTAGTAGGTTAAGTTGAGGTTTAGGTGTAGAAGGTTAGGTTTAGGTGTAGTAGGTTAAGTTGAGGTTTAGGTGCAGTAGGTTAAGTTGAGGTTTAGGTGCAGTAGGTTAAGTTGAGGTTTAGGTGTAGTAGGTTTAGATGTAGAAGTTTAGGTTTAGGTGTAGTAGATTAAGTTGAGGTTTAGGTATAGTAGGTTAAGTTGAGGTTTAGGTGCAGTAGGTTAAGCTGAGGTTTAGGTGTAGGTTAGGTTAGGTATAAGTTGAGGTGTTAGGTCTGGGTTGTGGGCGAGGAAGGATGAATGGATAAAGAGTGATATACAGAGAAAGAGAACGACGGAAAGGTGGCATAAATACACTATATATATTAAATATGCAGAAACCTTCATGTTAATGATAATTTTTTATTCGCTACTATTGTTGTCACTTATTTCGTCTTCATCGTTGCTGTTCTTGTCATTTTTGTTGTTATTGTTGGAATGATTTGGCAATATTGAGCTCATTGCAGTCAACAACAACAGAGCTACACTGACTCCTGAATCATGGAGGAGAGAGAAAATAACAGGAGAAAAAAAGGAGGAATATGAAGACTGAAAGAAAATGAGAGAAAGAGGTGAGACAGAGCGAGACTAAGAAGACAAACAATGCAAAACGAGACAGAAAGGGCGAGAGAGAGAGAGAAAGAAATGAGGAAGAAAGAAAGTGAAAGAGAGAGGGGTGAGGTGACATAAGAGAGATATAAGAGAGAGAGACATTGAGAAAGAAAAGAAAGAGAGAGAGAGAAAGATAAAGGGAGAGAGAAAGAGAGAGAGAGAAAGATAAAGGGAGAGAGAGAGAGAAAGATAAAGGGAGAGAGAAAGAGAGAGAGAGAAAGATAAAGGACGGAAGAGAGAGAGAGAGAGAGAGAGAGAGAGAGAGTTGTAAGATACACTTCCCCATCACTCACGCTCCTCTCTTTGATGTGAACACAGCATAGCGATTGTTGTCATGATTGTTGTCAATAGTGATTGTTGTCATGGGCAACCAGTCTGTGACATAATAATGGAGAAATGTGAAAAGGTCTCCCAGGAGAAAGCTTGTGTGTGGAAGCAGCAAAACAAACCTGGCAGAGACACGAGCTGCAGCTCACAGTGATCTCACTGTTTCCAGGCGTCCTCAGATGCCCTTTCCTCCTTTTCTGAAGTGAAACTATCATGTTTGCAGTTTTCTGACGGACTGTTTCTGCAGCTGTGGTCTGTGTCTTTGTTTATAGCCTCTGCGTAGTGCTGTGACATTGTCTGCTGGCCTTGACGGCTGCTGGGTTTTTTTTTTTTTTCACCTCATGGGACTGTTTCAGTTGTGGGGCTCAGCTCACCGTCCAGAACACGGCTGGTTTTGTGCATGACTTGTCCCAGAAGCTGAGCACGTCTAGACCTACACTGACGCCAAGTTAAACTATAGTATTGTTGCGCGTGCATTTTTTTTCTTACCTTGAAACCACATAGCAACACCATAGCAACCAGCTACATAGCAACACATTAAAAACCATCTGGAATATCTTAGGTGTAGCAAACACCTTGGATGCCATAGCAACTATGTGTGATAACACGGAATCCACCTAGCAATCATTTAACAACACTACAGCAACCAGCTAGCAACGCAATAGAAACCACCTGGAATACCATAGCAACTACATTGCAACAGCCTACTAACTGCATAGAAGTAGGAATTATGCTTATTGTTTGGTCAGATTTTTGCTGCCCATCTCTTCCTGCAGTTTTCAGGATCTAGACATCATTCCAATGTTCCAATGGTTGTTCGGTCTAATTGTGTGATTCTGCCTTTGTCCAGCTTTTTGATTGGATACAGCATTTTCATCCATAGGAATTAACAAGGTGCCACGTTTTTCGCCTTGATTTATGTCATGATGGCACAAATACACTATAGTGACATCCAGCCAACCACCTGGGACACCATAGCAACTGCATAGCAGTTAGACAACACCCAAGCAACATCATACATACATCATGCTACCACCTAGCAATCACTTAGCAACACCATTGCAACCAGGAGGCAAAACCATAGAAACGACTTGGAATTCACAGCAACCACAAGTGCCTGTGCAACCAGTCCAACATTACTTTTCTCATTTAGGGATGTCCTGATCCAGATTGCTCCCCCAGATCTGATGCAAGCACCTTAACACTGTGTATCGGCCGATACCAATCCAATACTGAAAATATCCAGCCGATACCAATCCAATACTGTTTCTGTAAATAATAAGGTTCGGAGCATAGCGACTGAAAGCAGCATTGGCAGAACAGCTAAAAGAGAAGAACAGGAGGATCTGAGGGAGCCTCCTGGATCATACAGACAATCATCTGAAGGTAAAGCAGCAAAAACTAGAACTAGAACACAGTGGTAAAAACAAAGGATCGGACGTGAGCCAGTTTTAATGGCATGGCTGGATGGTATGGGCCCTTTAAAGAAACATGATGTCAGAGAGGAATCAAGGCTACAAATTGAGTTTTAATGGAGGAAACTCACTCAAATGGACTTTTTACCACCATCAACACTGTATAAATGCTTATGTATTGATCCCAGCGCTTTAATTTCATTTCTAGAAGAAGATAAAGGGAGGTGGAGTGAGTGTGTGTGTAAAGAGAAAGTGAAAACCTGGTCTGGGGTTTCCCCTTAACCACACAGAGAGCCTCTCTGACTGACAGCTCATGCTGGCCTGAAGAAAACTCCTGGCTCATGTGTCACCCCCCCCCCCCCCCCCCCCCCAACCCCCCCAGTGACTCTGACCAGTGACAGCTTTGCCCTCAGATCCACTAGAGGGCACTGTGAGCACTACCTTACCAGGTGGCTGTCTTCACGTCTTCATGAAGACATCCTGCTTTCAGAGCACATTTGCTGTTTCAGAGACGCGATCAGGTTTGATATAAATTGCATTAAGCTTTAAACGAAATTACATAACCACAAAAAATATTATTATTATCCCCCGACTCCCCCCTCGTTTGGCCCGGCCGCCTCCGCTGTTAGGGAAAGGGCAGCGGAGGGAGATGGGCCTGCAGGTAAAACAATCAAAATGAAACGAGGAGATAATATCGTGAAGTGGCTTTGATGGCCTTCATCGCAGTGTTTTATTTCATTGCATTGCAGTCGTGTGCTTTTATTCGATTTGGGTGGTCTTGAAGAGCCTCGCTAATTAAAACTGTGACCAATTAATCAAACAGTGACGACCTCGGGGTCAGTGGCGGGATTAGACATAATACAGCTGTGGCGTGAGGGCTGATCCACGCCTTATGGAGTCTACACACTCACACACGTTCTCTCACAACCGCAGGCATTCAGTCTAATCAATCTGAGATACACTATATGGACAAAAGTATTGGGACACTACGTTAAATGCTTGAGATCACGTGTTTCATTCAGTCTCGTTGACACAGATGTGTAAAATCAAGCCCATAGACATAAAGTCTGTCTTTCCACACATTGGAAGTGAATGAGTGAGGTGGGTTCTGAAGAGCTCACTGAACTCCAGCGTGGTTCTGTATGTAATAGGAGACACCGCTGCAACAACAACAACAAGTCTTCTGGTGAAATTTCCTCCCTCCTAGATCTTCCTCCATCAGTTGTGAATGGTATTATTATTGAACAGTGAAAGCGTTTAGGAGGAACCACAGAGAGCAGCTCAGCCACCAAGTGTCAGACCACGTAAAGTTACAGAGCGGGGTCAGGGCCGAGTGCTGAGCTCAGAGCATAGTGCAGAAAAAACTCCAACTGACTCAATAACTGCAGCAGAGCTCCAGACCTGCTGCTGTTAGAGCTTAGAGCAAACGTGGACCAACTCCATATTAATGCGTATGAATTTAGAATGGGATGCCATTAAAACTCCTGTAGGTGTAATGTGTAGGTGTCCCAATACTTTTGTCCATATAGTGTATATTATTATCATTTATCTGTCTTTCTCTCTCCTAAGGCTTGAATCGTCTGGCTCTCCTGGCCGACGAGGCGGCATCAAAGAGACATTGTCTCTGTCACATTATGCGGCTCTTGCCCGACCAGGCTTTGATTGAGCGTAGTGATCCAAGACTGATGCCTCCTGGACGCTGACTGAGCATGGAGAGAGGGGGGAGACAGAGAGAGAGAGAGAGAGAGAGAGAGATGTTGTCAGTCTTAGATGCATGTCAGTGTGTATGAGTTGAGGTTGGGGGAGATGACAGAGTTGGTCATGCTTGGTCGAGTCTGACAGGAGCTCATCTCGTCATCCGGCTTCTTTAACTGATGTCTCTCTCTCTCTCTCTCTCTCTCTCTCTCTCTCTCGCTTTCTCGCTCTCTCGCTCTCTCCCCCTCTCCTCTTTAGACCCACTCCTGGCTCTCTTGATTCAATTACTGCCAAGACACACAGCTCATGGAAATAAGCAAGTGCAACTGGGTTCGCCTCCAAGCTGCTCCGAGCTGTTTGCTTCCAGGTTATTTTCTTTAATTGTACACAGAGTGTGTGTGTGTGTGTGTGTGTGGTTTCCTGGAAAAAGCAATTAATGCTTATTACTTTTATTCTCTTATCCTCTTATTCTCTCTCTCTCTCTCTCAGTCGTTTAAATATACAGCACCATTCAGAATTGGAATCACTCAGGAATCATCTACACCTCCTCTCATCCTTCTGGATACTGTTCCTTCCCTAATTTGAACACTATGGAGGTGCAGAGATGTCATCATATTAGAACAGTACTCAGCTCAGGTGAAGGTGAACTCCTTGTCTAAACTATTACACTAAGACTAATTAGACTCTTCTGAAAGGGGGGGCTGTGTTTGTTTCCTTTCTGAAACTGAAGAGGTTTTGGATTAGTCTAAGTGGAAGACCACACTCACAGCTCAATGTCCAAACTGTTCTCAGGCAGATTTCTGTGAGATCTCTGGTGAATTGTAAAATACTCTAGATGCACACGTCTGACTGCACACACTGGCTGAATTCTGTATTGAAGAGCCATGTTAATAAAAACGCACGAAAGTGTTCCTAAGATCATTAGACCCGGTTTAATGGGGCATGTTGCTATGCAGCACTAACTGGTCAAAAAAACCTGGTTAAAAAGTCAGTTTTAGGCCCTGGTTGGTTCAGCGGACTAATGACAAAGCCTGTCATTATGATCAGAGGATCGCTGGTTCGAGTCCCGGTCATGCTGCTAGCCATCGGCAGCCGAGGCCCTGAGAAAGCACAGTTGGCTTTGCTTTCTCCAGGGTGCTGGTCGACACAGGCATCTGTGGGCTGGTGCGTCGAAGCCGGGTATGTGGCGCCTCCCTCCAGGCGCATTGGATGTTTGGCAGTTTGAAAAATGAGACAGGGGCATGTGTTGCCAGCCCTCACTAATGTCGGAGGCATCGCATGCCATGGGAGGGAAGAGTGCGTTCAGTTTGGGTATATGGCAATCGGATCGGATAAAAAACAACTACTGAGCAGAACTACAGGACACGCCATTACGATTCGCTACATCATGTACTACGTTTCCCATAATGCCTCAGTATTTTTCCCCAAAGTTTGGGCAGCTAATGATTTCAGTCAGAGGCAGTTTATTTTCGTTTCTGCACGGACATGGCGTAATGGACATTTTGTAAATATATATAAATATATATAAATATATATATATATATATATATATATATATATATATATATATATATATATATAAACACACATGACAGACAAGCTAACTATAGCTCATAGCTATATGTTTTGGTTATAGCCACTTCTAACCATATAACCTACCAACAATACAGATTAGACCAAAGGAAAGGCATTAATAAAACTAGCAAAAGTGAACTGCAGGCTGTATTTATGCTAGCTAGTCTCAGCGGCATTGACAACATAAGCTTGCAAAATGAGCGCAGTGATACAGCCAATATAGCTGATAAGTATGAGTTCTAGCGGTAGTTCACATGGAAATATTTCATGTTTAATATGGTAATAATTATTCATATTGTTACCAACATTATTATTATTATTATTATTATTATTATTATTATTAATAATAACTAGTCATATTATTAGGTGAGCAGGGGGGTACAGCTATACCCCTCTAAATTCTGTGTGCACCAGTACAAGTAGTCTAGAAATGCCCCTGAGATACCCCTTACTGTTTTCTTATGTATCCATTTGTAACATAGCCTTTTGGGGGCAATTTAGCAAAGCAAATTTACCTATCATGTGTTTTGGCAGGTGGGATAAATAAAATGGAAAAAAACAGAATAGACTTTATTGACTTTATTGTATTATTCCTGGAACTTTGTGGCTTCACCGGGTTGTACAATATGATTAAACAAATAAATAAATAAATATCCAACAAAATATGTCCTTACAAAGACAAACACAACACACAAAAGCACAGATAAGAGCATAAACCAGCTTCAAATCCACCAGGTATCAGAGAATTACAGTACAAATACAATTTACTAAATGTTCATCAAATCAATACATGACTTAACATTGTATTCAAAAAATTCCATAAGGGAAAATTCCATAAGGGAAAATTCCATAAGGGAAAATTCCTTGGCTCCTTGCAGCCCAAGGCTCCCTATAATGCTTCCCAGAAGGGAGCAGATCAAATTCAAAGAACAGCAGATGAATAGGATCCCCCACAATTAGCTGTCTTGCCTTTTACTGGACAAATAGAGCTGACATAGCTGGTTCTGTGGTTTACGTCTGATTTACCCAGCCATATTCACAATCCCCGACCACTTGGTCTTATCCTTAGCCCCAAGGACACCCTACCAAGTCTGTATATTATACATCAAACGCTCTCAACCAAACTAAAGTACAGCTCTAAAGTACCTCTACCCACAGAGAGACTATTCGGTTTCCTCAGCAGGGTTATGCGCTACATGGCCTTTTGTTTTAAGATATGTTCAGAGTCGGCTGTAACCAAACCGCACAGACACAGAGAGAACACACCAAACCCCTCACAGACAGAGACTTGAGCGAGTAGAGAATCAAACCAGGCGTTCCAAAAATTCCAGAACTAGATAAGAACTAGAACGTGAGGGTGGAGGAAACATCTAACATCTAGGGAAAAAAATCCTCTTTGGAAACAAAAATCCAGAAAGAGCTGTCGACACTAACAGTATTTACAGAACGCTCTTCATTTAGACATATTCTAAATAATTCTAATAATTCTAATAATTTAACCATTTAAACTGATCATTTGACCATTTTAGAGGCAACTGTGAAGCCGTCATAATCTTAAGCAAATATTTAAGCACATTTTTAAAGAACCAGTTGTTACAGAAAGCACATCTAGGAAGAATTTTCTTCTTAAAACAGACTTTATATAAATTAATAATAATAATAAAAATAATAATAATATTCATAACAAACCTTTAACGTCATTTATATTCGAACAGTACGATGAAATTCTCCTCTTCGTCTATCCCTACTTAGAAAGCTGGGATCAGCGCGCAGGGTCAGCAATGCTATAGCGCCAACAGTTGCATCTTAGCAGATTTGGGTAACGAACCCACAACCCTGTGGTCAATAGCCCAGCACTGTGATTAGATTTAGCAAATTCGGCCCAGAGCTGTTCACTCTTGTTTTGCTTGGCAACCATAGCCTGCTGTAAATAACCTGCATCATGAGAGTCTAACCAGCCTGGTCTGAAGAGCAATTCCTACAGATGTGACTAAAAGAGCATTTCAGGATTCGTACAATCTGTACTAAATATAGATCCACCTTCAAACATCTGCACAATTTACTAACGCAACCCAGACACTCAGAAACCAAACAATCAGAACAGAGAATGATGCAAACAACCAGGGAACCTTTATCACCTTAACCTAAACCTAAACGTACAATACTACACCTAAACCTAAACTTAACCTACTACACCTAAACCCAATTCTAATCTTAATCTAACCTAAACCGAACCTAACCTACACCTCAACCTAGACTTAATCCACTACACTTAAACCTGAACCTCAACCTTATCTTAACCTACTACACCTAAACTGAATTCTAATCTTAATCTAAACTAAATCTAACCTACACCTCAACCTATATCTAAACTTAATCCACTACACTTAAACCTCAACCTAAGCTTAACCTACTACACCTAAACCAAATTCTAAACCTAACCTAACTTACACTTTAACCTAAACTTAAACCTAAATCCACTACACCTAAACCTAATTCTGCCCTTAACTTAACCTAAACATAACCTACTACACCTAAATCTAACCTACACCTCAACCTACACTTAACCTACTACAGCTAAACTTAACCTAACCTACACCTAAACCTAAACTTAACCTACTACACCTAAACCCAATTCGAACTCGAAACCTAACCTAAACTTAACCTAACCTACATCTAAACCTACAATTAACTTAATCCCCTACACATAAACCTAATTCTGCCCTTACCTTACCCTAAACCTAACCTACTACATCTAAACCTAAAACTAAACTTAATCCCCTACACATAAACCTAATTCTGCCCTTACCTTACCCTAAACTTCACCTATCCTATACCTAAACCTACACTTAACCTACTACACCTAAACCCAATTCTAACCAAAACGTAACCTAACCCTAAAATTAACCCTAACTTAAGTTCTTACCGTTTCTGCAGAAGTTTCCATTCATTCATTCCATGTTTAGGAGCTCCATTATGGAGAAAGGCTGTTTTCTCAATTCTTCTTCGAGGACAGTACATGCTGGATTGTGTGTATGTGGTAAAACAGCGCCACTAGTGGATGGGAGCTCATTGTAAATCATTAAATATGTACAAAATATCAGACTGGAGCTTGTGTAACTGTTACGAAGTGCTTGGGATGGGTGTTTGTGGTATATGTATGGATATTATCAGATCTCGTTGGCCTAACATTTCTCCTTTACCATGGCAGCGCATGGTCCTGCATAGCTTACTGCTCTATGCACCATGATACAACACATCAACAGTAATATACGCTGGAGAATCAACAATGCATATTTCCAGTAGCACACATATACACTCGCACACACACACACCCTGCAGGAATGCCACCCTGTCTTGCCCTTCATTACCGATGCTTTGGAGGCCACTTAAATCTTTATATAGTCTCACAGAATTTCATCCTTGCTTCCCTTTTGTCCAGCAAGCGCCGCAGCAACAGCTTGGGCCTCTCATGCACATACACACACACTCGGGCTTTGGTCATGCACCCTGAGCCGAGCCTCTCATCTTCCTCCACTTTGCATTAGCATGAAATATGCATCATCGGGAGACGTTTGGTGAACACATGTCGTTTCCAGGTGTCAAAAGCACACGCTTGCGCGGCTCCTCGCCGTTTCTGATGCACTAATGAATCCGGAACATGTCTGGTGAGACACCCCTACTGATGCTCCGGCGCTTTCTCACACGCTACACTTCTCTTTCAGGAGTCCTTTCATTTTCCACACTCAGGATAATAGAATAAAGCAGTGCATGATGGTTAAAGAGCTTTGCACGGTTTGGTACTTATTTTAGATATGCAGCTCTGCTGGAGATACTGTACATCACTGTCAAACAGAAAATATGGAAACCTTAGAATATATAGAATTCCTCATATATTCAACAACAATTGCTCACATATGTAAGTATATGTGGCATATACCAACTGGCCGTGTTACATTTGGGACATATATTTCAGTCACATGCACTATATGTCCAAATGTTTATGGACACTCCTTCTAATGAATTAATTCAGCCACTTTTTTAAGTTGTGCACATTGCTGACACAGATGTGCAGTTGCATACACACACACACACACACACTGACACACACACACACACACACACACAGCTTGTCTAGTCCCTGTAGAGAAGTAGTGCCAATTTAGTGTAACACTCCAAAGCAGATCAACATGAACCTATTGGCTCCATGCCTAATGCCAGGCGAGAGCTAGAGGGGTATAAAGCCCCCCAGCACTGGTTGCCGCTCCATCCAGCACTTTTGGGATGTTTTGGGGATGTGGTGGGGTGGTGATCATCCAACACCCTGGCCTCACTAACATTGAATGCAATCAAATCCTCACAGCGATGCTCCAAAATCTAGTAGAATGCCTACTTCCCTGGACAGTAGAGACAGTTACTCTACTCTAAAAGCTAGATAATCTATTTCTAATCTATATCATATGTACTATAATTGACATGATTAATAAATGACGTATATGTTTACTACATATGTTCAGTATGTGATGCGTACATACATGTTCCTAATATATTCCCACTCTATTATCACATGCATCTGCATATCATATTAAATATATATGAATATAATATATAATGGCAATAAATCATATATTCTGTATGAGAACAGGAAAATACTGTTGATTACATTAAACATAGCAACAAATTTTTGCTGTATTTAAGATAAGATAAGATAATCCTTTATTAGTCCCACAGTGGGAAAATTCTCAGTGTCACAGTAGAAATGGGATAGCAAGACACTCAGTTACAAAAACGTAGATAAATTACCAATATATACACACAAAATAAATAATTAAATAAGTAAAAAAGCAATAACAATATTATTTACAGGTAATTGCAAATGACTCTTAATTGCACATGGGGGTGGGGGGTATTAAAGTTTACTCATTTATCAAGGAACCCAGCGGGCAGCTGGCCTATAGCTTCTCTAGTGAGTGCACAGTGTTCATCTGTTCTACTTTAAAGCATGGAAATGCTTCAGATTTATTGTCTGTGGAAATCAGCCATATGACAGACATACAGCAGGTAGAAATGAATTCAGTAAACAATGAAGTATTCCTTTAGTGCGTATGCTAATAGCATTTTAGCATATGAATGCAGTCAGTCAAACCTAAAATGCTGATGCTATGTCAATCATTCATGTTCAGCTCATACTGTATAGACCCTTACAAGTTAATTGACTTGTGGCTTGAGTGTATGGAGCCCTATGGACACTGTACTTTATGTTGAGCTTCTTTAACCTAATTTCTTTAAAGAACCATCAATTGAAAGATTTCTTAAGGGACTAAACATGTTTATGTCTATGGCATGGTTCCAAATAAGCATTTGTCCATATATCATCTTTATCATCATTTTAACAGCAACAAACAAGCCACACATATATTGCCTTTGGCCGACAAAAGACAAGTAGGCAGAGTGCCAGTAAGCACCAGTTCCCGACTTTCCTACTGTCCCTGATATTCATTTGACCAATATATAATTCCTGTCCCGTAAAAACCTGAAAATCTTCATTTTTGATGCTTTTTCACTTTTTGGACATAATTTGTTATTTTTTCATATTTTTCATTTATATATATATATATATATATATATATATATATATATATATATATATATATATATATATATATATATATATTATTTTTTTTTTTTTCATATATATATTTTTTTATGTAAACAAATTATTTCATATATATTTTTCATAATGAATGGGCCAATAGAAATAGCTCCTTCTCCTGTAAAATTGCTGTTTTCACAGCAAGACAGCGACAATATATACACCCTACAATGACAAAAATATTGGGACACACCTCTTAATCATGGAATTCAGGTGTTTCATTCAGTCTACATGTGTATAAAACCGAGCAGCTACCTAGTCATGCAGTCTGTCTTTCTTCAATACATTAGTGAAAGAATAGGAGGTTCTAAAGAGCTCACTGAACTCCAGCGTGGTCCCAATACTTTGGTCCATGTAGTGTATTCATACAGTACATATAAAAAAGCAGTGCAGCACGGCCCATGCCAAAGAGAGAGTCAGAGATGGTCAAAGACATAATTAAACTAAATGAAATGAGGCTTTCATCTCAGTGTTCTAGTTCACTGTATTGCAGCTCTTTGCTCTTTTATATAATATTTGGGTGGTCCTGAAAGGGCTATTAGAACTGTGACCAATTAATCATAGTGATGACCCAGAGGTCAGTGCCGGGATTAGACATAATACAGCTGTAATTGACTTTAGAATGAGTGTGTTTAAACAGTAAAAACATCCCCTTTGTTTTGCTTTGATTTATCCCCCCGCCCTCCTTCCCTCTTCAGCTCTGAAAAATGGTCTGAAGTAGAGAAACACATTTGAGACACTTTATCTGAATGAAAACAGAGGGGTGATTCACACACTTCCCTTTCCTCCATCATCTCATGCTTTTCCATCTCGGTTGTGTTTTCCATACCAGTGTGCTGCAGCGCTTTCTCTCATAGCTAACCTCAATATTAGGTAGGCGAGTGACAACAGCTTACCTTACTAACTTGCCATAGCTAGTCTGCCTCCTGACATGTTGCCATGCTGTGTTGCCAGGGTAACAAGAGACGCACTGGAAGAGCGTGAAATAAGAGCAGGATTAGCGAGTTAAGATGCTATCTATAATGTAAACAGCTAAAATGACCGCTATGGCCTTTTTTTGCTTTGTAATATTACTCTCAAAATTACATCAAACTAAAATAGAACAGAGTCAGAGATCTGCAGATAGAGGGGGTTATTTTACAACTAAATCATTCAAAATAACCATGTTTTTTTATGTTAAGGCCAGTAAACATCTGGAAATGACACAAAAATGATGAATATTTTGAATTTGTAACTTATTTATATTAAAAACTGTACACATAGGATGGGAATTCTGCTGCTTTTCATGCCGCTGGAAAAAAACAAACAAATGGGCAATGTCTTGAAGTACAAAGCAGGACATTTGGGACATTGGAATAGCTACTTTGCTTTTTCAGTACACAGGTAGTAGGTCAATTGGCTATGCTAAGTTGCCTCTAGGTCTGAGTGTGTGTGGTACCCTGGTGCCCTGTCCAGGGGGTATCCCTGCCTCTCTCCCAGTGATTCCAGTTTGACCCTTTGTGCTTATTATTATTAGTAGTAGCCATATCAGTAGCAGTTGTAAAAGTAGTAGTAGTGGCAGCAGCAGTAGAAGTGATAGTAGCAGTAGTAGTAGTAGTGATAGTTTCAGTTGTAGTTACAGTAGTAGTAGTGGCAGCAGCAGTAGAAGTGATAGTAGCAGTAGGAGTAGTAGCAGCAGCAGCAGCAGTAGTAGTAGTAGTAGTGATAGTTTCAGTTGTAGTTACAGTAGTAGTAGTGGCAGCAGCAGTAGAAGTGATAGTAGCAGTAGGAGTAGTAGTAGTGATAGTAGCAGTAATGGTAGTAGTAGCAGCAGCAGCAGTAGTAGTAGTAGTGATAGTATCAGTTGTAGTTACAGTAGTAGTAGCAGCAGTAGTAGCATTAGTAGTAGTAGCAGCAGTAGTAGCAACAGATAACACCACTACCTGGCAGTGAGCTACCACACCATGTGGGAGAGTGGGGTTTGGTCTGGGTGACTATGGTGCGCTACACCAATAAGAGTTCTTGGGCCAGACTCCTAACACTACATTTGCCCACCTCTGTAATATGAGTAACCTTGTAAGTCGTTCTGGTCTTTTAAATGCCGTAAATGTAGTAATAGAAGCAGCTGTAGTAGTTACAGTAGTAGCAGTAGTAGTAGTAGCAGTAGTAGAAGCAGTACTAGCAGTAGTAGTTACAGTAGCAGTAGAAGTAGTTTTAGTAGTAGTATTAGTTACAGTAGTATTATTAGCAGTGCTGGTAGCAGCAGTAGTAGTAGAAGCAGTATCAGTAGTAGTAGTAGTATCAGCAGTAGTGGTAGTAGTAGTAGTAGTAGAAGCAGTATCAGTAGTAGTAGTATCAGCAGTAGTAGTAGTAGTAGTAGCATTAGTATTAGTTACAGTAGTAGTAGTAGTAACAGTAGTAGTGGTAGCAGTAGCAGTAGTAGCATTAGTATTAGTTACAGTAGTACTAGTAGCAGTAGTAGTAACGGTAGAAGTGGTGGTAGTAGTAGTAGTAGTAGTAGTAGTAGTAACAGTAGTAGTAGTAGTAGTAACAGTAGTAGTGGTGGTAGTAGTAGTAGTAGTAACAGTAGTAGTAGTAGTAGTATCAGTAGTAGCATTAGTATTAGTAACAGTAGTAGTAGTAGTAACGGTAGTAGTAGTAGTAGTATCAGTAGTAGCATTAGTATTAGTAACAGTAGTAGTAGTAGTAACGGTAGTAGTAGTAGTAGTATCAGTAGTAGCATTAGTATTAGTTACAGTAGTAGTAGTAGTAGTAACAGTAGTAGTAGTAATAACAGTAGTAGTAGTAGTAGTAGTAGTAGTAGTATCAGTAGTAGCATTAGTATTAGTTACAGTAGTAGTAATAGTAGTAGTAGTAACGGTAGTAGTAGTAGTAGTATCAGTAGTAGCATTAGTATTAGTTACAGTAGTAGTAGTAGTAGTAGTAACGGTAGTAGTAGTAGTAGTAGTAACAGTAGTAGTAGTAGTAGTAGTATCAGTAGTAGCATTAGTATTAGTTACAGTAGTATTAGTAGTAGTAACAGTAGTAGTAGTAATAACAGTAGTAGTAGTAGTAGTAGTAGTATCAGTAGTAGCATTAGTATTAGTTACAGTAGTAGTAATAGTAGTAGTAGTAACGGTAGTAGTAGTAGTAGTAGTAGTATCAGTAGTAGCATTAGTATCAGTTACAGTAGTATTTTTAGTAGTAACAGTAGTAGTAGTAGTAACAGTAGTAGTAGTAGTAGTAGTATCAGTAGTAGCATTAGTATTAGTTACAGTAGTAGTAATAGTAGTAGTAGTAACGGTAGTAGTAGTAGTAGTAGAATTAGTAGTATCAGTAGTAGCATTAGTATCAGTTACAGTAGTATTAGTAGTAGTAACAGTAGTAGTAGTAGTAACAGTAGTAGTAGTAGTAACAGTAGTAGTAGTATCAGTAGTAGCATTAGTATCAGTTACAGTAGTAGTAGTAGTAGTAACAGTAGTAGTAGTAGTAACAGTAGTAGTAGTAGTAGTAGTAGTAGTATCAGTAGTAGCATTAGTATCAGTTACAGTAGTATTAGTAGTAGTAGTGCTAGTAATAGTAGTAGTAGTAGTGGTGGTAGTAGTAGTAGTAACAGTAGTAGTAGTAGTAGTAGTAGTAGTAACAGTAGTAGTAGTAGTAGTAGTAGTAACAGTAGTAGTAGTAGTAGTAGTAGTAGTAGTATCAGTAGTAGCATTAGTATCAGTTACAGTAGTATTAGTAGTGGTAACAGTAGTAGTAGTAGTAACAGTAGTAGTAGTAGCAGTAGTAGTAGTAGTAACAGTAGTAGTAGTAGTAACGGTAGTAGTAGTAGTAGTAGTAGTAGTATCAGTAGTAGCATTAGTATCAGTTACAGTAGTATTAGTAGCAGTAATAGTATATAGGTTTTAAGGACATAATAATAATTTTTAATGATATTTTTGTTGAATATATTTTAGTCCTGACTTTGTGACACTGGGCTTCATGTTTAATTTGATGGTAACATGGCCTTCTGGTTTCGCAGGCTTCTGTTGGGCAGTCAGGAGCTGCTTTTTCCATCTGCGACCCTGCTGAAGAACGCTGCTCTCTTCTCGTCTGCTCTGCAGCGTCGAATGGGTCTCTACTGCAGCACATGTTCAGATCGTTAGCATCGACTAAGCCAAAACCACTTCTCACCAAACATCTCTCTCTCTCTCTCTCTCTCTCTCTCTCTCTCTCTCTCTCTCTCTCTCTCTCACACCTTCATACTGTCTCTCCTCTCTGTCACCTACTTTCCCCTCTCTCTTTTCGCACTCTCTCCTATGCCCCCCATTCACTCTCTTAACTCAGAGAGACGCTGCTTACTGTCAGAGGAGTGTTTGAAGCCCACGTGTGGCGTGTGTGTTCAGAGCAGAGAGACGCTACACACAGAACAGAGGAACAGAGTCTATCACCCAGTCCAATGCAATTCCTTTCATAGGATCCAGAGACAGAGAGATTCAGAGACACAGGGATATGGAAAACGTTGAGTATCCAGTTTATAAGAAACACCTTCCTACCTACCAAAACACAATGGCCATTTTATCTGAAACCTACCAAATTGGTGCACTTTAGAGTGACTGACTGTAGCTCTGCACTGCACAATTTATTAGCCCCTCTACTCTGTCCATCAATAGGAAAGACAGCAGTGACACTGACATGGTAATGGTATAGTGTATGTGTGTGTGTGTGTGTACACACACAACAGATAACACCACTACCTGCCAGTAAGCTACCACACCATGTAGGAGACTGGGGTTCGATTCCCAGTCTGGGTGACTCTGCTGTGCTACATCAATAAGAGTCCCTGGGCAAGACTCACCTCTGTAATAGGAGTAACCTTGTAAGTCACTCTGGATAAGAGCGTCTGCTAAATGCCGTAAATGTAAATGTAAATGTGTGTGTGTGTGTGTGTGTGTGTGTGTGTGTGTGTAGTACCGTAAAGGCTAAAAGTATCTCTACATGTGTCTGTATTCAGATTTCTGCCAAAACAGCTTTTTGTATAAATTGCTATTTCTCTTTGCTCCTGGGCTCCCCCTACAGTTGGGAGTGTAACTCTTTTTTGCACCACTGTGGTAAATACAAATCATGCTACGAGCTCCCCCTCATGGACAGCTGTCCACATACATTTGTTGACAAGCTGGTAGCTATGGATCCATAAGCCAGTCAGCTTTGCCAGTATATTTATGAAGGTCTTGATCTACAGAGCTATCCATTCATCTGTCCTTTCATTCATTCATCCAACTATCTGTCCATCTGCCCAGCCAACTATACATCCATCAATCTACCCAACTATACATCCATCCAACTATCCCTCCACCTACCCAACTATACATCCACCTACCCAACTATACATCCATCTACCCAACTATACATCCATCTACCCAACTATACATCCACCTACCCAATTATACATCCACCTACCCAACTATACATCCATCTACCCAACTATACATCCATCTACCCAACTATACATCCACCTACCCAACTATACATCCATCTACCCAACTATACATCCATACATCCATCTACCCAACTATACATCCACCTACCCAACTATACATCCACGTACCCAATTATACATCCATCTACCCAACTATATATCCACCTACCCAACTATACATCTATCTGCCCAACTATCCATCCACCTACCCAACTATACATCCATCTACCCAACTATACATCCACCTACCCAACTATACATCCATCTACCCAACTATACATCCACCTACCCAACTATACATCCACCTACCCAATTATACATCCATCTACCCAACTATACATCCACCTACCCAACTATACATCCATCTACCCAACTATACATCCACCTACCCAACTATACATCCATCTATCCAACTATACACCCACCTACCCAACTATACATCTATCTGCCCAACTATA